>NC_068424.1:7147648-7166621 GCF_023373465.1 Oncorhynchus keta
GCCTTTCCAGCAGGCTCATCCTGACATTACACTCCCTCATGTGGTGCCTTTCCAGCAGGCTCATCCTGACATTACACTCCCTCATGTGGTGCCTTTCCAGCAGGCTCATCCTGACATGACCCTCCCTCATGTGGTGCCTTTCCAGCAGGCTCATCCTGACATTACACTCCCTCATGTGGTGCCTTTCCAGCAGGCTCATCCTGACATTACACTCCCTCATGTGGTGCCTTTCCAGCAGGCTCATCCTGACATTACACTCCCTCATGTGGTGCCTTTCCAGCAGGCTCATCCTGACAAGACCCTCCCTCATGTGGTGCCTTTCCAGCAGGCTCATCCTGACATTACACTCCCTCATGTGGTGCCTTTCCAGCAGGCTCATCCTGACATTACACTCCCTCATGTGGTGCCTTTCCAGCAGGCTCATCCTGACATTACACTCCCTCATGTGGTGCCTTTCCAGCAGGCTCATCCTGACATTACACTCCCTCATGTGGTGCCTTTCCAGCAGGCTCATCCTGACATTACACTCCCTCATGTGGTGCCTTTCCAGCAGGCTCATCCTGACATTACACTCCCTCATGTGGTGCCTTTCCAGCAGGCTCATCCTGACATTACACTCCCTCATGTGGTGCCTTTCCAGCAGGCTCATCCTGACATTACACTCCCTCATGTGGTGCCTTTCCAGCAGGCTCATCCTGACAAGACCCTCCCTCATGGTGCCTTTCCAGCAGGCTCATCCTGACAAGACCCTCCCTCATGTGGTGCCTTTCCAGCAGGCTCATCCTGACATTACACTCCCTCATGTGGTGCCTTTCCAGCAGGCTCATCCTGACATTACACTCCCCCAGAAATGTCCGGGAACTTGCAGATGCCTTGGTGGAAGAGTGGGGTAACATCTCACAGCAAGAACTTGTAAAATGGTGTAGTCCAAGAGGAGGAGATGCACTGCAGTACTTAATGCAGCTGGTGGCCACACCAGATACTGACTGTTACTTTGGTGCACAGTGTATGAAGACAATGGTTGTCATCTTTTTTAATATGCAATATGTTCTGTTCTGCTTTTGGTAACATAAAACATGTAAACAATTTCAATAAATGTAAAATTACTAAGAGAGTATTTATGAGTATTATGTGTGTAAATGAAGGTAATTAAATCAAAATCAAATCAAACTTTATTTGTCACATGCTGTCGAATATGGGAGTTTACTCGCTCGCCTATGGATTCTCAGAAGGCAGCCGGATCTGCGCCCTCTTATCCTCCGTCTGTTCTTAACGCAAATGACAGGGATTTGGACCTGTTCTCGGGAAAGCAGTATATCCTTCTCGTCGGACTCGTTACAGGAAAAAAGCTTCTTCCTGTCCGCGGTGAGTACTCGCTGTTTTGATGACCAGGGCCTGTTGCACAAAACTAGGATATGGGATTAAGCCAGGATATCTTGGTGATCCTGGCTCAATTGATCCGTAATCCGGTTGCACTAAAGATGGATAGGGGGCAGGAGGATATGTTATGGTATAAATTACCATGGAGATTTATTCTGTGGAGCTAGCCTGCTCCAGACCAGGCTAAATTCCAGGATCTATTTAATCTCATCCCTAATGTCAGTCAGCAGTCACCACAAATGGAAACCAATAGTTATTTCACTGCTCACTATACATTGTTATCACATATAACTAGACCCACTGTCATTATTTAAACGTTTGTGATCATTAATTTCAATGATTTTGGATAAAAAATGATTTTTAGATGTTGCTATCATTAGATAATTTACAGTTTCCCATAGACTATATATAAAATGATAGAATATTAGGGCCACAGAGGGAAAAAAGACAAGTCATAATATTGTAACCAGTTGTTTTAAAGGAGGACAGTTGTTAAAATGACAGATGTGCGGGGCATTTCGTGAAATTGTACTTCAGTATGGTTTCATAAACAAAGACATGCTGATGTGCCAGAATATTAAGTATCACATTGTCATAAGTATCAAAACTGTAAAAACAATATGTAGCTTTTCTGCAGAAAGAACCAGCCTCATAAATTTATGACTTTATCCTTTTTCTTCAGTGTGGCCCTAGTACTCTGTCATATAAACAAATACACATTCCATATGAATATAAAAACACAATGTGTAACATTATGT
This sequence comes from Oncorhynchus keta, assembly GCF_023373465.1. Classification (NCBI taxonomy): domain Eukaryota; kingdom Metazoa; phylum Chordata; class Actinopteri; order Salmoniformes; family Salmonidae; genus Oncorhynchus; species Oncorhynchus keta. The sequence goes on from NC_068424.1 coordinate 7,149,787, forward strand.
TCCTTTATTGAATAAGGACAAAACAAAGCAGGTAAACCATCAGCTCCTTTCGAATCTGAAGTCACAGTGACTCTACAAGATGGAAAGCACAGAATCAAGCATATTATACAAAATGATACATACACATTCAAAGGTCTGTATATAACACACCCTGCATGTCTGCACACTAAAATAAATGCAGGACAAATCCATACACATCAAGTGAACAGACAAATGAATGGATGCAGTAGCCTCCCTGCAGCCTTGTATTACACAGTATACCGCACAAACATCATAAGAGGCCAAATTCGTTAAAAACGAACCCAAAAAAACCCAAATTCCTCTGCCACCGCAGGACATATTTAACCAAAATTGAAAGCACACATACTAACTAAAATAATTCAACACATATTGGTCCCTCAGCAGCTGACCACTGTCGTCATCAGGGAAGATTGCCGGATTGTCCCAGTCCATGGCTGGTGGCACTCTGGGGGCCCTCTCCTTCCTCAGGCAGGCCACATTGTGGAGGACAGCACAAGCCACAGTAATATCACATGCCCTAACAGGGCTGACCCTTAATTTGTGAAGGCAGTGAAAGCGTGCCTTCAGGAGGCCAAAGGTCATTTCAACTCTGGCCCTGGTCCTGGCATGGGCATGGTTGTAGGCCTGCTGTGCTTCCTGGGGGTGTAAAGGCTGGCAGCCATACCCCCTGTCTCCCAGCAACACACCAGAGAATTCACCTGTCAACACAAAATCTCATCATTACTACCTCATAAACACAGTGATATTCTTGACACAGCCATGATGGTTATAAATAGGGGTTGTGTGGCTTACCTTGTGATAGGCACTGATAGATTTCAGAGGCCCGAAAGATTCTGGAGTCATGGACTGAGCCAGGCCATTTGCCACAACATTGCTGATCACACAGTCAGCATTGCAGACCATCTGAAATCATAAGATGAGGAATATTACACCAATCAATGCACATCACTGGCAATGCAGAGTGTTCGTCAATGGACAATATCAAAAGTTATGTTCACCTGAACATTAATGCTGTGAAAGGATTTCCTATTCACAAAATCGGCCTCATGGGCACCTGAGGGGGCTTTTATCCTTATGTGTGTGCAGTCCACTGCACCAATGACATTGGGGAAACCTGTCACACAAAGTAATGAGTATCCTACTATGTGTTAACAGTTGTCCTGTAATTTGTAGATCCTCTTACCTGCAATCCTATAGAACTTCTCTTTGATGTCACAGAGTCTTCTGTGGCCAGGGAAGGAGATGAAGACATCTGCTAATGCTTTGATAGCCAGACACACACTCCTTATTGTGCGGCAAATTGTGGCCTTGTTCAGCTGTTCTGCATCCCCCACTGAGTACAGGAAGGCTCCACTAGCAAAAAAGCGCAAGGCCACACAAACCATTTGCTCCACACTCAGTGCATGGCTACGTGCAGTGCGGTGCTTAATCCTGGGACCCAGTAGTCTGCATAGATACCTGATGCCATCTGCAGAAAACCTGTATCTTTCATATAGATGGTCGTCAGGGAAGGCCAGTGGGTCCAACCGGTCCCTGAAGACCCTTTCTCGCCTGAAGGCTCTCCTCAGCACAAGTGCTTCTTCATCCACCACATCTCGCACGAATGGGCATGCCATTGTCAGAGCAGAAAGGAACACACAATTTTGGGCCTTCATATAGGCTAGTGGCCACACCTGGTGCTGGGGGGGTGGGCAAAAGAGGGCGATGCCTTATAACGATGACTTGGTTGTACTGATTGCTGGGAAAATAAAAAAAACCTTAGAAAGATGCCACCGTCCTGTGTGCTCACAATAAGAGCTCATATGTCATGGCTCACTTGACTTTACGAGAATATACCTCATTTTTATTTTGAGCTGTGTCATCTTCTTGGAGCTGGGGGAGGAAATACAAATAATGATTAATACATTTGTGTTACAGTTAGCATACAGTGTACATTGAAGGCATATCTCACCTCCCTCTCAAGTTTTTTTATTTCAAGGTCCAGTTTCCTAATTGTCCTCTTTTTTATTTCGGACTCCAGTGCAAGATTTTCCATCTTTTTCTTCTTGTACTGAATGTCTATGTCTGCCAGTTCTATTTGGCGCCGGAGGTGGTTGCCATACAACTTTCTGATAGCTTGTGAGCTCTGTGAACACAATACAATTAGCGCAGCTGGAATTTGGCAGGATGTGGTGTCCTTTTATTAATACGCACTATGTTGCCAGGCTGGTTTTCCCACTGTATAGCATCTGGGTCCTGTAAAAGAAATTAGATTTTTTTATTTTGATGAGGACTCCTCACCATTGTAGAGTAAATAGTACTTTCACAGTCTTACCATGATACCTCATGCCTTCTGGAATCCAGAGAGATGGTCTCCTCCTCATCATCATCGTCTCCATCATGTGCTGTTGCTGCTGCACTGGGGCCTTCACCCTATCACATTTAATCGGATTCATATTGAAGCTAGTAGACAAGACATGCCAGGCCTACAGTAAGCCTTTGATGGAGTACTCACTGGATCAGCATCGTCTGGTGCTTGTGCTGGTGGCTCTAACAGGAACACAGTGCTGCCAGACACTGCAAGGCAATAGGTAAACCAAAGTCAGACAGTCCAAATTGATTCAATATGAATGTGGTTGTATCCCATGTAGAGATGGAAGGACATACCTTGAATGAAGCGGGTGGCATCTTGGGAGGAACCTATGCTCGTCTCTTTCCCCCAGGGATCCCCTCTAAGACGGGCCTGCCTTTATTTAGCTCCAAGGCCATGTCCTCTGCTGGGGTAAGGTCAGCCTTTGGTGACCCACCACCCGTGCCTTGTCTGTGGGTATTCTTTTTCACTGCTAAAACAGTACAGACAATGTGTGAGCAGGCACCTTCTGGGTACAATATATGCTTGTGCTTTGTTAAATATTAGTCAGGGACCATACCATTCTGCAGAATGTTCTTGTATTTGATTTTGACCTGCTGCCATGTCCGTTTTGGCCCGTTCATGTTTAATCTACACACACACACACACACATTTAATGGAGTCACACTGCAAAAAATTACTTGGTATTTTTGTCTTGTTTTCAGTAAAAATATATTTTTTTAAAAACTTAAATAAAGATGTATTTTCTTGATTTGCTAAATGACCTAGCAAAATAAGTATAGTTTAGACAAAAATATAAACTTTAAGTAAATGTGTGCTTAAAACAAGCAAATAAAAAATCTGTCAATATAATAAAAATTCTCTTGAAATAAGTTTACTTTTTCCATAAACATAATTTTAGAAAAGTTCTCGTTTCACTGGCAGATTTTTTTTTGCTTATTTTCCTAGGTAATTTTGCTCAAGAAAATATTCAGGATGTTTTTTAGATTTTTTTTTTTACTGAAAACAAGACAAAAATACTAAGTAAGAAAGACATTTTTGCAGTGCAGTGAGCAACCGACCTTGGGTCCTTTGAAAGGCGCTATATAAATTAAAGTGATTATTATTATAGCTCATCTATTTATTCAATTACATTTTATTTATATAGCACTTTTCACAATTGTTTCATTCTGTCAAAGCAGCTTTACATTAATGAAAGCAGGAGAAACACAAAAAAACGGTGGACAACATAAGAAGCAGAGTACAACGGCTAAGATTAAACCGTACTGAGCGTAGTAACGTTAAATAATAATGTAAGGCTTTAATAATAATTTATCATAGCTTTATACAGTGTGATGGACTTACTTTACACAATTTCACTCATATCTGCAGTGCATTTCAATTAAAAATTTAACCGTTTCATAATTACAGTACAACTGCGTTTTTGGAGATGTGAATTAAATATTTGAATTGTAATTGTGATGTTTCAGCGGAGCGGTGAGTGTGTAATTGTGCACTACTTACGCATTCAGGCGGTCTGCAATACTTTGCCACGCTTTTTCTCTTTGCTTTATCACTGTGGCTGTGTTGCCTTTCTTCTTAATTATATCTTTTACCTCCTCGTATGCCTCCATGAGGATTTCTGCTTCCGACGGGGAAAAGTACGCGGCTCTAGTTGCCATGGTAAATCAGTTAATCTGTGATCTGTGGCGGGGTCTATTTGAGTGAGCCGTGAGCGCGCACCTATCCAGGATTGGTTTCACCCGGTTTAATGAATCCGTGTCTGCTCATCCTGGCTTGGTCTTTGTGCAACCAATTAAGCCTGGACGCACATGTTTTGGCTTCATTGGGCTCAGCTGAGTCATTTATCCCGGATGTCTTAATTCTACTTTTGTGCAACAGGCCCCAGAAGTTATTGTCGGTCATAGAGACCGTAGCAGTACCTTTTATGTACAGAATACGTGTTGAAAAAGTTACCAAAAAAAGCACAAAAAACGAACAAAATAGTTGGTTAGGAGCCCGTTAAACGCCAGACATCCTCTTCAGCGCCATTATTATTATCATTAGACAGTGTTTACATAATCATTAGACTGCATACCATGTTTACATAATCATTAGACTGCATACCCATAATCATTAGACTGCATACCATGTTTACATAATCATTAGACTGCATACCATGTTTACATAATCATTAGACTGCATACCATGTTTACATAATCATTAGACTGCATACCATGTTTACACAATCATTAGACTGCATACCATGTTTACATAATCATTAGACTGCATACCATGTTTACACAATCATTAGACTGCATACCATGTTTACATAATCATTAGACTGCATACCATGTTTACATCATCACTAGACTGCATACCATGTTTACATAATCATTAGACTGCATACCATGTTTACATAATCATTAGACTGCATACCATGTTTACATAATCATTAGACTGCATACCATGTTTACATAATCATTTTACCATGTTTACATAATCATTAGACTGCATACCATGTTTACATAATCATTAGACTGCATACCATGTTTACATAATCATTAGACTGCATACCATGTTTACATAATCATTAGACTGCATACCATGTTTACATAATCATTAGACTGCATACCATGTTTACATAATGCATACCATGTTTACATAATCATTTACATAATCATTAGACTGCATACCATGTTTACATAATCATAGACTGCATACCATGTTTACATAATCATTAGACTGCATACCATGTTTACATAATCATTAGACTGCATACCATGTTTACATAATCATTAGACTGCATACCATGTTTACATAATCATTAGACTGCATACCATGTTTACATAATCATTAGACTGCATACCATGTTTACATAATCATTAGACTGCATACCATGTTTACATAATCATTAGACTGCATACCATGTTTACATAATCATTAGACTGCATACCATGTTTACATAATCATTAGACTGCATACCATGTTTACATAATCATTAGACTGCATACCATGTTTACATAATCATTAGACTGCATACCATGTTTACATAATCATTAGACTGCATACCATGTTTACATAATCATTAGACTGCATACCATGTTTACATAATCATTAGACTGCATACCATGTTTACATAATCATTAGACTGCATACCATGTTTACATAATCATTAGACTGCATACCATGTTTATCATTAGATAATGTTTCATTAGACTGCATACCATGTTTACATAATCATTAGACTGCATACCATGTTTACATAATCATTAGACTGCATACCATGTTTACATAATCATTAGACTGCATACCATGTTTACATAATCATTAGACTGCATACCATGTTTACATAATCATTAGACTGCATACCATGTTTACATAATCATTAGACTGCATACCATGTTTACACAATCATTAGACTGCATACCATGTTTACATAATCATTAGACTGCATACCATGTTTACATCATCACTAGACTGCATACCATGTTTCATAATCATTAGACTGCATACCATGTTTACATAATCATTAGACTGCATACCATGTTTACATAATCATTAGACTGCATACCATGTTTACATCATCATTAGACTGCATACCATGTTTACATAATCATTAGACTGCATACCATGTTTACATAATCATTAGACTGCATACCATGTTTACATAATCATTAGACTGCATACCATGTTTACACAATCATTAGACTGCATACCATGTTTACATAATCATTAGACTGCATACCATGTTTACATAATCATTAGACTGCATACCATGTTTACATAATCATTAGACTGCATACCATGTTTACATAATCATTAGACTGCATACCATGTTTACATAATCATTAGACTGCATACCATGTTTACACATAGACTGCATACCATGTTTACATAATCATTAGACTGCATACCATGTTTACATAATCATTAGACTGCATACCATGTTTACATAATCATTAGACTGCATACCATGTTTACATAATCATTAGACTGCATACCATGTTTTAATCATTAGACTGCATACCATGTTTACATAATCATTAGACTGCATACCATGTTTACATAATCATTAGACTGCATACCATGTTTACATAATCATTAGACTGCATACCATGTTTACATAATCATTAGACTGCATACCATGTTTACATAATCATTAGACTGCATACCATGTTTACATAATCATTAGACTGCATACCATGTTTACATAATCATTAGACTGCATACCATGTTTACATAATCATTAGACTGCATACCATGTTTACATAATCATTAGACTGCATACCATGTTTACATAAAATCATTTTACATAATCATTAGACTGCATACCATGTTTACATAATCATTAGACTGCATACCATGTTTACATCAATCATTAGACTGCATACCATGTTTACATAATCATTAGACTGCATACCATGTTTACATAATCATTAGACTGCATACCATGTTTACATAATCATTAGACTGCATACCATGTTTACATCATCATTAGACTGCATACCATGTTTACATAATCATTAGACTGCATGTTTATAATCATGACTGCATACCATGTTTACATACCATGTTTAATCATTAGACTGCATACCATGTTTACATAATCATTAGACTGCATACCATGTTTACATAATCATTAGACTGCATACCATGTTTACATAATCATTAGACTGCATACCATGTTTACACATAATCATTAGACTGCATACCATGTTTACATAATCATTAGACTGCATACCATGTTTACATAATCATTAGACTGCATACCATGTTTACATCATCATTAGACTGCATACCATGTTTACATAATCATTAGACTGCATACCATGTTTACATAATCATTAGACTGCATACCATGTTTACATCATCATTAGACTGCATACCATGTTTACATAATCATTAGACTGCATACCATGTTTACATAATCATTAGACTGCATACCATGTTTACATAATCATTAGACTGCATACCATGTTTACATAATCATTAGACTGCATACCATGTTTACATAATCATTAGACTGCATACCATGTTTACATAATCATTAGACTGCATACCATGTTTACATAATCATTAGACTGCATACCATGTTTACATAATCATTAGACTGCATACCATGTTTACACAATCATTAGACTGCATACCATGTTTACATAATCATTAGACTGCATACCATGTTTACATAATCATTAGACTGCATACCATGTTTACATAATCATTAGACTGCATACCATGTTTACATAATCATTAGACTGCATTTACATCATCACTAGACTGCATACCATGTTTACATAATCATTAGAATACCATGTTTACATAATCATTAGACTGCATACCATGTTTACATAATCATTAGACTGCATACCATGTTTACATAATCATTAGACTGCATACCATGTTTACATAATCATTAGACTGCATACCATGTTTACATAATCATTAGACTGCATACCATGTTTACATAATCATTAGACTGCATACCATGTTTACATAATCATTAGACTGCATACCATGTTTACATAATCATTAGACTGCATACCATGTTTACATAATCATTAGACTGCATACCATGTTTACATAATCATTAGACTGCATACCATGTTTACATAATCATTAGACTGCATACCATGTTTACATAATCATTAGACTGCATACCATGTTTACATAATCATTAGACTGCATACCATGTTTACATAATCATTAGACTGCATACCATGTTTACATAATCATTAGACTGCATACCATGTTTACATAATCATTAGACTGCATACCATGTTTACACAATCATTAGACTGCATACCATGTTTACATAATCATTAGACTGCATACCATGTTTACATAATCATTAGACTGCATACCATGTTTACATAATCATTAGACTGCATACCATGTTTACATAATCATTAGACTGCATACCATGTTTACATAATCATTAGACTGCATACCATGTTTACATAATCATTAGACTGCATACCATGTTTACATAATCATTAGACTGCATACCATGTTTACATAATCATTAGACTGCATACCATGTTTACATAATCATTAGACTGCATACCATGTTTACATAATCATTAGACTGCATACCATGTTTACATAATCATTAGACTGCATACCATGTTTACATAATCATATTAGACTGCATACCATGTTTACATAATCATTAGACTGCATACCATGTTTACATAATCATTAGACTGCATACCATGTTTACATAATCATTAGACTGCATACCATGTTTACATAATCATTAGACTGCATACCATGTTTACATAATCATTAGACTGCATACCATGTTTACATAATCATTAGACTGCATACCATGTTTACATAATCATTAGACTGCATACCATGTTTACATAATCATTAGACTGCATACCATGTTTACATAATCATTAGACTGCATACCATGTTTACATAATCATTAGACTGCATACCATGTTTACATAATCATTAGACTGCATACCATGTTTACATAATCATTAGACTGCATACCATGTTTACATAATCATTAGACTGCATACCATGTTTACATAATCATTAGACTGCATACCATGTTTACATAATCATTAGACTGCATACCATGTTTACATAATCATTAGACTGCATACCATGTTTACATAATCATTAGACTGCATACCATGTTTACATAATCATTAGACTGCATACCATGTTTACATAATCATTAGACTGCATACCATGTTTACATAATCATTAGACTGCATACCATGTTTACATAATCATTAGACTGCATACCATGTTTACATAATCATGACTGCATACCATAATCATTAGACTGCATACCATGTTTACATAATCATTAGACTGCATACCATGTTTACATAATCATTAGACTGCATACCATGTTTACATAATCATTAGACTGCATACCATGTTTACATAATCATTAGACTGCATACCATGTTTACATAATCATTAGACTGCATACCATGTTTACATAATCATTAGACTGCATACCATGTTTACATAATCATTAGACTGCATACCATGTTTACATAATCATTAGACTGCATACCATGTTTACATAATCATTAGACTGCATACCATGTTTACATAATCATTAGACTGCATACCATGTTTACATAATCATTAGACTGCATACCATGTTTACATAATCATTAGACTCCATACCATACATAATCATGTTTACATAATCATAATCATTAGACTGCATACCATGTTTACATAATACCATGTTTACAGACTGACATACCATGTTTACATAATCATTAGACTGCATACCATGTTTACATAATCATTAGACTGCATACCATGTTTACATAATCTAGACTGCATACCATGTTTACATAATCTAGAAACCATGCATACCATGTTTACATAATCATTAGACTGCATACCATGTTTACATAATCATTAGACTGCATACCATGTTTTTAGACATAATAATCACTTACCAGTTTACATAATCATTGACTGCATACCATGTTTACATAATCATTAGACTGCATACCATGTTTACATAATCATTAGACTGCATACCATGTTTACATAATCATTAGACTGCATACCATGTTTACACAATCATTAGACTGCATACCATGTTTACATAATCATTAGACTGCATACCATGTTTACATAATCATTAGACTGCATACCATGTTTACATAATCATTAGACTGCATACCATGTTTACATACATAATCATTAGACTGCATACCATGTTTACATAATCATTAGACTGCATACCATGTTTACATAATCATTAGACTGCATACCATGTTTACATAATCATTAGACTGCATACCATGTTTACATAATCATTAGACTGCATACCATGTTTACATAATCATTAGACTGCATACCATGTTTACATAATAGACTGCATACCATGTTTACATAATCATTAGACTGCATACCATGTTTACATAATCATTAGACTGCATACCATGTTTACCACATAATCATTAGACTGCATACCATGTTTACATAATCATTAGACTGCATACCATGTTTACATAATCATTAGACTGCATACCATGTTTACATAATCATTAGACTGCATACCATGTTTACATAATCATTAGACTGCATACCATGTTTACATAATCATTAGACTGCATACCATGTTTACATAATCATTAGACTGCATACCATGTTTACACAATCATTAGACTGCATACCATGTTTACATAATCATTAGACTGCATACCATGTTTACATAATCATTAGATTACCATGTTTACACAATCTGCATACCATGTTTACATAATCATTAGACTGCATACCATGTTTACATAATCATTAGACTGCATACCATGTTTACATAATCATTAGACTGCATACCATGTTTACATAATCATTAGACTGCATACCATGTTTACATAATCATTAGACTGCATACCATGTTTACATAATCATTAGACTGCATACCATGTTTACATAATCATTAGACTGCATACCATGTTTACATAATCATTAGAATACCATGTTTACATAATCATTAGACTGCATACCATGTTTACATAATCATTAGACTGCATACCATGTTTACATAATCATTAGACTGCATACCATGTTTACATAATCATTAGACTGCATACCATGTTTACATAATCATTAGACTGCATACCATGTTTACATAATCATTAGACTGCATACCATGTTTACATAATCATTAGACTGCATACCATGTTTACATAATCATTAGACTGCATACCATGTTTACATAATCATTAGACTGCATACCATGTTTACATAATCATTAGACTGCATACCATGTTTACACAATCATTAGACTGCATACCATGTTTACATAATCATTAGACTGCATACCATGTTTACATAATCATTAGACTGCATACCATGTTTACATAATCATTAGACTGCATACCATGTTTACATAATCATTAGACTGCATACCATGTTTACATAATCATTAGACTGCATACCATGTTTACATAATCATTAGACTGCATACCATGTTTACATAATCATTAGACTGCATACCATGTTTACATAATCATTAGACTGCATACCATGTTTACATAATCATTAGACTGCATACCATGTTTACATAATCATTAGACTGCATACCATGTTTACATAATCATTAGACTGCATACCATGTTTACATAATCATTAGACTGCATACCATGTTTACATAATCATTAGACTGCATACCATGTTTACATAATCATTAGACTGCATACCATGTTTACATAATCATTAGACTGCATACCATGTTTTACATAATCATAATCATTAGACTGCATACCATGTTTACATAATCATTAGACTGCATACCATGTTTACATAATCATTAGACTGCATACCATGTTTTAATCATTAGACTGCATACCATGTTTACATAATCATTAGACTGCATACCATGTTTACATAATCATTAGACTGCATACCATGTTTACATAATCATTAGACTGCATACCATGTTTACATAATCATTAGACTGCATACCATGTTTACATAATCATTAGACTGCATACCATGTTTACATAATCATTAGACTGCATACCATGTTTACATCATCACTAGACTGCATACCATGTTTACATAATCATTAGACTGCATACCATGTTTACATAATCATTAGACTGCATACCATGTTTACATAATCATTAGACTGCATACCATGTTTACATAATCATTAGACTGCATACCATGTTTACATAATCATTAGACTGCATACCATGTTTACATAATCATTAGACTGCATACCATGTTTACATGATCATTAGACTGCATACCATGTTTACATAATCATTAGACTGCATACCATGTTTACATAATCATTAGACTGCATACCATGTTTACATAATCATTAGACTGCATACCATGTTTACATAATCATTAGACTGCATACCATGCATAGACTGCATACCATGTTTACATAATCATTAGACTGCATACCATGTTTACATAATCATTAGACTGCATACCATGTTTACATAATCATTAGACTGCATACCATGTTTACATAATCATTAGACTGCATACCATGTTTACATAATCATTAGACTGCATACCATGTTTACATAATCATTAGACTGCATACCATGTTTTACATAATCATTAGACTGCATACCATGTTTACATCATCACTAGACTGCATACCATGTTTACATAATCATTAGACTGCATACCATGTTTACATAATCATTAGACTGATGTTTACATAATCATACCATGTTTACATAATCATTAGACTGCATACCATGTTTACATCATTAGATCATTAGAGACTGCATACCATGTTTACATAATCATTAGACTGCATACCATGTTTACATAATCATTAGACTGCATACCATGTTTACATAATCATTAGACTGCATACCATGTTTCATAATTAGACTGCATACCATGTTTACATAATCATTAGACTGCATACCATGTTTACATAATCATTAGACTGCATACCATGTTTACATAATCATTAGACTGCATACCATGTTTACATAATCATTAGACTGCATACCATGTTTACATAATCATTAGACTGCATACCATGTTTACATAATCATTAGACTGCATGTTTACATAATCATTGTTTACATATCATCATTAGACTGCATACCATGTTTACATAATCATTAGACTGCATACCATGTTTACATAATCATTAGACTGCATACCATGTTTACATAATCATTAGACTGCATACCATGTTTACATCATCATTAGACTGCATACCATGTTTACATAATCATTAGACTGCATACCATGTTTACATAATCATTAGACTGCATACCATGTTTACATAATCATTAGACTGCATACCATGTTTACATAATCATTTTACATGTTTAATCATTAGACTGCATACCATGTTTACATAATCATTAGACTGCATACCATGTTTACATAATCATTAGACTGCATACCATGTTTACATAATCATTAGACTGCATACCATGTTTACATAATAGACTGCATACCATGTTTACACAATCATTAGACTGCATACCATGTTTACATAATCATTAGACTGCATACCATGTTTACATAATCATTAGACTGCATACCATGTTTACATAATCATTAGACTGCATACCATGTTTACATATCATTAGACTGCATACCATGTTTACATAATCATTAGACTGCATACCATGTTTACATAATCATTAGACTGCATACCATGTTTACATAATCATTAGACTGCATACCATGTTTACATAATCATTAGACTGCATACCATGTTTCATAATCATTAGACTGCATACCATGTTTACATAATCATTAGACTGCATACCATGTTTACATAATCATGTTTACCATGTTTACACAATCATTAGACTGCATACCATGTTTACATAATCATTAGACTGCATACCATGTTTACATAATCATTAGACTGCATACCATGTTTACATAATCATTAGACTGCAGTATACCATGTTTACATAATCATTAGACTGCATACCATGTTTACATAATCATTAGACTGCATACCATGTTTACATAATCATTAGACTGCATACCATGTTTACATAATCATTAGACTGCATACCATGTTTACATAATCATTAGACTGCATACCATGTTTATCATAATCATTAGACTGCATGTTTACATAATCATTAGACTGCATACCATGTTTACATAATCATTAGACTGCATACCATGTTTACATAATCATTAGACTGCATACCATGTTTACATAATCATTAGACTGCATACCATATTTACATAATCATTAGACTGCATACCATGTTTACATAATCATTAGACTGCATACCATGTTTACATAATCATTAGACTTACCATTTTACATAATCATTAGACTGCATACCATGTTTACATAATCATTAGACTGCATACCATGTTTACATAATCATTAGACTGCATACCATGTTTACATAATTATTAGACTACATACCATGTTTATGTCATTAGACTGCATACCATGTTTACACAATCATTAGACTGCATACCATGTTTACATAATCATTAGACTGCACTTCTGTTTACATAATCATTCGACTGCATACCATGTTTACATAATCATTAGACTGCATACCATGTTTACAATCATTAGACATACCATGTTTACATAATCATTAGACTGCATCACCATGTTTACATAATCCATTAGACTGCATACCATGTTTACATAATCATTAAGACTGCGCCATGTTTACATAATCATTAGACTGCATACCATGTTTACATAATCATTCGACTGCATACCATGTTTACATAATCATTAGACTGCATACCATGTTTACATCATCATTAGACTGCATACCATGTTTACATAATCATTAGACTGCATACCATGTTTACATAATCATTAGACTGCATACCATGTTTACATAATCATTAGACTGCATACCATGTTTACATAATCATTAGACTGCATACCATGTTTACATAATCATTAGACTGCATACCATGTTTACATAATCATTAGACTGCATACCATGTTTACATAATCATTAGACTGCATACCATGTTTACATAATCATTAGACTGCATACCATGTTTACATAATCATTAGACTGCATACCATGTTTACATAATCATTAGACTGCATACCATGTTTACACAATCATTAGACTGCATACCATGTTTACATAATCATTAGACTGCATACCATGTTTACATAATCATTAGACTGCATACCATGTTTACATAATCATTAGACTGCATACCATGTTTACATAATCATTAGACTGCATACCATGTTTACATAATCATTAGACTGCACACCATGTTTACATCATCACTAGACTGCATACCATGTTTACATAATCATTAGACTGCATACCATGTTTACATAATCATTAGACTGCATACCATGTTTACATAATCATTAGACTGCATACCATGTTTACATCATCATTAGACTGCATACCATGTTTACATAATCATTAGACTGCATACCATGTTTACATAATCATTAGACTGCATACCATGTTTACATAATCATTAGACTGCATACCATGTTTACATAATCATTAGACTGCATACCATGTTTACATAATCATTAGACTGCATACCATGTTTACATAATCATTAGACTGCATACCATGTTTACATAATCATTAGACTGCATACCATGTTTACATAATCATTAGACTGCATACCATGTTTACATAATCATTAGACCGCATACCATGTTTACATAATCATTAGACTGCATACCATGTTTACATAATCATTAGACTGCATACCATGTTTACATAATCATTAGACTGCATACCATGTTTACATAATCATTAGACCGCATACCATGTTTACATAATCATTAGACTGCATACCATGTTTACATAATCATTAGACTGCATACCATGTTTACATAATCATTAGACTGCATACCATGTTTACATAATCATTAGACTGCATACCATGTTTACATAATCATTAGACTGCATACCATGTTTACATAATCATTAGACTGCATACCATGTTTACATAATCATTAGACTGCATACCATGTTTACACTCTATTTCTTCAGTTCATCTACAATCAACCATTTATCTTGTGTTTACTTGACCAGCTAAGTAAGTAATTGAGAGTACATTCTCTTTAACAATAATGACCTGACAAGATACGATGGGGGGTTCCAATATGAGGGCTCCCTGAGGAGCATGGTGCTGGGCACCTGTTTTTAGCCCCACATATTTGGGGGTGGCGTTATCTGTTTTGTGTAAGTTATTTGTGTTAACATGTGTCATACATAAGTTTGCAAACAATGTAAAAAAATATATATCATATATGTCCTCTTTTTTGCTTTCCTGAGTAAGTGCAGCGCCAAAATGCAGGTGTTCAGCTCTCGCTTAGTGCTTTCTGTGGTGGTGGTGGCAGGTGGGGCAGACAGCAGATACTACAGAGCAGAGATGGCTGGTAATGTTCTCTAGATTGCGCTGTGATTGGCTCAGTGTTCGGTCACCATTGGGACACTCACGTCACCGCCAAATCTAAGGGTAGAGCTCGAACATTCAAGCACATTGGGTTCCCGCTTGGGTGCTAACTGCAAAGCATTGTAAAGCAATCACAAGCCTGCTATTCAGTTGGAGTTGCTGTGTGGTCCCAAATCTGGGTTTGTTGGTCTCTTTTCCAAAGCTTGAAATGATAAACATTCAACATTGGCCATTCTGTCAATCCAGCATGATTTATGCAGTCGCTCGAAACAACTGTTAATTTGGAATTGCAAAAACCTGACTTCTGGGAGTTCAAGACAACTGGGAACCCCGGGAAAAAAACAAGCTCCGACTGGGAGGCCAGCATTTTGGAACGGTCATTCAACTCGGAATTGTAAGTCGGGGAACTCGGGCCTCTTTCTAGAGCTTTGACTCCGAAGATCACTGTCGCCATGATGTCTGTCTTGAAAGCACCATAATTCCAGGAGAATGCCTGGACTTTGGAGGACAAAGTTTGATGACAAAAGTTTGCTTAACGAGCGACACACACCCACCATCCTGTTCAAGTGAGCACAGCACATTAAGGTGAGTCCAAAAATGTATTGTA
>NC_068424.1:7166721-7304221 GCF_023373465.1 Oncorhynchus keta
GTCTGTCTTGAAAGCACCATAATTCCAGAGAATGCCAGACTTTGAGGACAAAGTTTGATGACAAAGTTTGCTTACGAAGGAGCACACGCCACCATCCTGTTCAAGTGAGCACAGCACAACAAGGTGAGTCCAAAAATGTATTGTATGCGGCTGCATAAATAATGTAACATGCCATGTAACATGTAGCTAAGTAATACTAAGTGTATGTTGCTGTTAGTAGCCCATGTGCCTCACCCTAATAATTTGGTCCCTCTCCCCCGCAGAACCTAGTCTACTGTTGTGACTTGGTGGTGCACATGTAGTTTTAGAGAAATGTAATCACCAAATATTTTAAGAGCTTTCATTATCTGCTCATGTGCCCCTTTATTTATCATTTGGTTCTGACTTGGTGTACAGGGAAAACACTGTAAGAACAGCCCATGTTATGAATGCTGTCGCTGAACATTTCAAAAGTGCTGAACAAATAGTTATATTGACTACATCCGTCCTAGAGCACTCAATAAAGTCTTTATTGAAATTACAGATTGCCTCTTATCTGCTTGTCGTCCCCTTATGCCATAGTTTGCACATCTCAATTGTCAGTAGAAACCACATTTGTTTAAGCAAGTCAGCCATATCAGCTATGTTTTTTTAAAGGCAGTAAATGAGGCTGAATGAGCTTCACTGCCAGACAAGACTCCGCTGATAGCCAGGTGTAGCAGTGGTAAAGTGTTGCGACTGCTGTTGGGGCATGCATCCCAGCAAAGCTTACCTCGACTTCATCAAGGCAAACAAGGCCCAACAAGGCAGGGCTTGCTGCTGGGGTCAGACTTAAACTAGCATCCATCATCCCCCGAACACCGAACAGAGTTGGTGGGTTATGGGGTTAGTGTTAACTGTGTAAATATTTACTTCTGGCATTCAGCGGCAGCAAGATAATTAGAATGACATTTAGCATAGTGATATCTAGTCTAGTGATGTCTAGCCTGCCTTCCCTTCTGCAGTACTTCCCTTCTGCAGTACCTTCTGCAGTCATTTAAAATCAACATGGTATCCATCCTGGGCCTGGGGCGTGCAATCCAGGGCAGCGTGAACCATCATCAGCAAACGGCACTGTGAATGGCAGGTGGTGGAGTGGCGTTGTCTGCGGTGGGCGGGATGACACACCCTCTCATGAACATACACACCATTTTGCCAGGGTTTCAGCTGTATCCTCCCCTACTGACCCCAACACATCCAGTAACGGGTCATTTTATCTCCAGCTACTTTAAAACAAAATGGATTTCAAATGTTCCGTCCACAAAGAGGGGTCAAAATCTATCCATGCGATCAGGATCAACGTGGTATGCCTGGCTATTAAATGATGCTCCATGGAATGTAAAATAATGTCTGTCTGCCTGTATAATGTTTGGCTGACCGGTATCCAAGAGAAGGGTGGAAAAAAATACCTATTTGATTGAATAAGTGATTTCAGCTGCACTTGAATTAATGACACAGAAGCCAAGAGGGAGAGCTGGGGGAGCAGCAGGGGGAGAACATTTTATGTAAATTAGACCTGGGGTTATTTTGTCTGAGGTCAAATGTGGCAGAGTGGGGAATGAGAGAGAAGCAGCTGAAACGTGGGGTTTAACATAAAACCAACACTGTGGATGTTGTTTTTTTTAATGCAGGCTGGGATATTGATCCATTTATGCTGAATTTGGAATGCAGCCAAGAGTCAGAGGAACCCTCGTTAGACTGAACAGTTGCCTATGGTAAGCTAGGCTCCGCACTGGCTGGCTGCCGCAGGAATAATAGAAACAGACTTTTAATGCTGAGTATGTATGTATGTATGTATGTATGTATGTATGTATGTATGTATGTATGTATGTATGTATGTATGTATGTATGTATGTATGTATGTACTGTCTGTCTCTATATATTATTGGTACTTTGTTATTGGTATTAGTTGTATTACTAGTAGTAGTAGTAGTTGTTGTTTTGTTGTAAGCAGGCCTATTTTCTGCTGTTAATGTAAGTTTTTGTTTTTAATTATTATTTCATTGTTATTGTTATTATTAGACAGTAGTTGCCATGTTATTATTGTTTCTAGGTATTGTTTGTTTGTTTTTATTATTTTTTAATTATAGAAAAAAATATGGGGCATCTCAAGAGATTTAATCCTGCTAAATGTCTAACAAATACTGGTAATACTGCCTCAAGAATACTGAAAAAATATTAGTAGTACTGCCCGAGGATTACTAGAAACATACTACTAATACTGCCCTAGGAATACTAGAAACATACTAGTAATACTGCCCTATGAATACTAGAAACATACTAGTAATACTGCCCTAGGAATACTAGAAACATACTACTAATACTGCCCTGGGAAAACTAGTAATACTGCCCTAGGAATACTAGAAACATACTACTAATACTGCCCTAGGAATACTAGAAACATACTAGTAATACTGCCCTAGGAATACTAGAAACATACTACTAATACTGCCCTAGGAATACTAGAAACATACTACTAATACTGCCCTAGGAATACTAGAAACATACTAGTAATACTGCCATAGGAATACTAGAAACATACTACTAATACTTCCCTAGGAATACTAGAAACATACTACTAATACTGCCCTAGGAATACTAGAAACATATTAGTAATACTGCCCTAGGAATACTAGAAACATACTACTAATACTGCCCTAGGAATACTAGAAACATATTAGTAATACTGCCATAGGAATACTAGAAACATACGACTAATACTGCCCTAGGAATACTAGAAACATACTAGTAATACTGCCCTAGGAATACTAGAAACATACTACTAATACTGCCCTAGGAATACTAGAAACATACTAGTAATACTGCCCTAGGAATACTAGAAACATACTACTAATACTGCCCTGGGAATACTAGTAATACTGCCCTAGGAATACTAGAAACATACTACTAATACTGCCCTAGGAATACTAGAAACATACTAGTAATACTGCCATAGGAATACTAGAAACATACTACTAATACTTCCCTAGGAATACTAGAAACATACTACTAATACTGCCCTAGGAATACTAGAAACATATTAGTAATACTGCCCTAGGAATACTAGAAACATACTACTAATACTGCCCTAGGAATACTAGAAACATATTAGTAATACTGCCATAGGAATACTAGAAACATACGACTAATACTGCCCTAGGAATACTAGAAACATATTAGTAATACTGCCCTAGGAATACTAGAAACATACTACTAATACTGCCCAAGGAATACTAGAAACATACTACTAATACTGCCCTAGGAATACTAGAAACATACTAGTAATACTGCCCTGGAATACTAGAAACATACTAGTAATACTGCCCTAGGAATACTAGAAACATACTACTAATACTGCCCTAGGAATACTAGAAACATACTAGTAATACTGCCCTAGGAATACTAGAAACATACTAGTAATACTGCCCTAGGAATACTAGAAACATACTACTAATACTGCCCTAGGAATACTAGAAACATACTAGTAATACTGCCCTAGGAATACTAGAAACATACTACTAATACTGCCCTGGGAATACTAGTAATACTGCCCTAGGAATACTAGAAACATACTACTAATACTGCCCTAGGAATACTGGAAACATACTAGTAATACTGCCATAGGAATACTAGAAACATACTACTAATACTGCCCTAGGAATACTAGAAACATACTACTAATACTGCCCTAGGAATACTAGAAACATATTAGTAATACTGCCCTAGGAATACTAGAAACATACTACTAATACTGCCCTAGGAATACTAGAAACATATTAGTAATACTGCCATAGGAATACTAGAAACATACGACTAATACTGCCCAAAGAATACTAGAAACATACTACTAATACTGCCCTAGATATACTAGAAACATATTAGTAATACTGCCCTAGGAATACTATAAACATATTAGTAATACTGCCATAGGAATACCAGAAACATACTAGTAATACTGCCATAGGAATACTAGAAACATACTACTGATACTGCCCTAGGAATACTAGAAACATACTAGTAATACTAGCAATACTGCCTCAAGTATACGGGAAACATAAGGAATAACAATACTCGTATAAAAAAACGGAGGTAAACTGCGAGAAAATACAGAATTGAAATCACTTTAAATAATTAGCTGCTAAATTTAGTCTGATAATGGGACCTTGAGTTTGTTATGTTGGAATTTGAATAGAGGCTGTCATTAAAAGTTGTAGTCATGGTACATATTGTCATGGTACCTATTGTATTTCCTGCAGAGTTAACATCCATCACATGAAGTTTGAATAGTTGCGGTCCGTACGGTTTAAGGTGAGGGGAAGACGATTAGTATTCTTTAATGAGCAGGGCCTGATTTCTATTACAGCATATTGGATAACTGTCATTCATATTCCAATCACTCAGCTCAATTTAACATCGATAGGTTTAGGCTACTACATGATACTCAGATTTTCCCTATACCCATCATGAGGCTGCTACAACCTAGCCTGTGAATGAAAGTTTACAGGTCGAGAGAAATTAGAGTAATCAAGGTAATAGACAGTGACACATTCAATACCGGCTTGCACACTCTTGCCTGCATCTAGCTGATCTAGGGTGTAATCATTAGTCCAACAGTTGCAAACAAGAGTTTCTATTGGAAGAATTAAGGTATGTTAATCCCATATTAGAGCTCTTGCAGCATGAACTGATAGGTTGTCGACCCAATCAAAGTTTCAGAGAATGATTCTAGTTCTGAAAGCGTAAGCTAAAGCTAGCTAGCACTGCAGTGCATAAAATGTGGCTAGTAGTTGACTCAAAGAGCGTGAAAGACAAAAGTTGAACAGTTTTGAACAAATACAATTCTTCAAAAATTAAGGAGAAGCAAGAGAGAGAGGGATAAATATATATTTACTTTCACTTTCACTTACTTAGCTAGCAAATGCAGCTCGCCAGTTTAGTCTACTCAAACACCCGGTTCATAATGAGAGTGATGCTATGTTAGTTAGCTGAATAAACTAACTGCTAAACTACTTGTTGGGTGGACAACATGTCAGTTCATGCTGCAAGAGCTCTGATAGGTTGGAGGACATCCTCCAGAAGTTGTCATAATAACTGTGTTAGTCTATGGAATGGGGTGAGAACCATGATTCTCCTAGGTTTTGTATTGAAGTCAATGTACCCAGAGGAGGACAGAAGCTAGCTGTCCTCTGGCCACACCATGGTTCAACCCTACAGGGTGATGATGCTGAGGCTACTGTAGATCTTCATTGCAAAACAGTGTGTTTCAATCAATTATTTTATGAATTTCACTGAGGAGGATGGTCTTCCCCTTCCTCCTCTGTGGAGCCTCCACTGAGGTTTTAGAACAAGTTGAGGAACAGGTAGTGGATTTGTGACATTGGGGTGACATAAGTGAGGATAATTTTCAATGCAGATCCACTTCTTTTGTACTTTGGATGAAAAAGTTTAGATACATCTGAGTTTTATTTAAATTTTAATTTTGTGGCTACTATAGACCGTCCTGGTTTTTATTTCTGGCCTTCGTGGCTCGGTTGCCATAGCAACAGACATTTTACGGTTCAAACGCATAAAGGAAAGAAGAGAAAAAAAAGGGGGGGGGGATCTACTTTTGTAGCTGTAGTGACTGGAGTAATGGCTAGCATCCCAGGTGGGGAGTGTTAGAAACATGCCAAACCTCCATTCCTCAGGTAGTTGCCGGTTAAAGAACAAAAGCATTAGCTCGCAGCTGTTGAATCTGTTGCTACTGCGCCGTTCGATACAATAGTTAGAGGGTGCTTATGTGGTCCTGTTTCACTGTGTGTACGACCTGCATAGTTAGTGAAATGGGAGTGCGTTTTGTTGCATATCCCCCTCTGAGACCCTCAGAGCCAAGGGATCAACCGTTTTTGAAGGTGACCATGGAGCAAGTATGGTTAACTGTTTTGCTCTAGTGAAGAACAATAGATTGTCAGCTCGGGGATTTGATCCAGCTACCTTTCTGTTACTGGCTCAACGCTCCTAACCACCAGGCTACCTACCAGCTGTAGTAGACCTTACAGTGAAATGCTGAATACAACAGGTGTAGTAGACCTTACAGTGAATTGCTGAATACAACAGGTGTAGTAGACCTTACAGTGAAATGCTGAATACAACAAGTGTAGTAGACCTTACAGTGAAATACTGAATACAACAGGTGTAGTAGACCTTACAGTGAAATGCTGAATACAACAAGTGTAGTAGACCTTACAGTGAAATGCTGAATACAACAGGTGTAGTAGACCTTACAGTGACCAACATCTCGCTCCTGTCCATATCTTGCAGAGGGGGATGGTGCTGAGAAATCACAGTGTCTGACAGTAGAGGCCTTCTGGGCCACAGTGACAGATGATCAAGGGAGCCCTCAGCTCCCAAGCTCTAAATGAGGGGAAAGGGGGGTTGGTACCTAGTCAGTTGTACTACTGAATGCCTTCAACAGAAATGTGTCTTCCGCAATGAACCCAACCCCTCTGAATCAGAGCGTTGGGGGGGGGGATTCCTTAATCAACATACACGTCTTCGGTGCTTGGGGATCGGTGGGTTAACTTCCTTGCTCAGGGGCAGAACGACAGATTTGTACCTTGTCAGCTCAGGGATTTGAACTTGCAACCCTCCGGTTGCTAGTCCACCGCTCTAACCACTAGGCTACCCTGCCGCCCCTCCACTCTAACCACTAGGCCCCTCCCTCCACTAGGCTACCCGCCGCCCCTCCACTCTAACCACTAGGCTGCCGCCCCTCCCCTAACCACTAGGCTACCCTCCACTCTAACCACTAGGCCCCTCCCTCTAACCCTAGTCTACCCCCTCCACTCTAACCACTAGGCTGCCGCCCCTCCCCTGCCACTAGTCTACCCCCTCCACTCTAACCACTAGGCTACCCTAACCACTAGGCCCCTCCCTCTAACCACTAGTCTGCCGCCCCTCCCCTGCCACCCCTCCACTCTAACCACTAGGCTACCCTGCCGCCCCACTATATTCTATAGTATGCCATGTAATTATGTCAACAGGCTGTCAGTGTCGCATGGTTTCTAACCACGCTGGGGTGAAACAGCAGACTGAACAGTAAGCAGGAGACACAATGGCCTATCGCTGTCTCTTGTTGCAGAGTTTTCGTTTGTAAACTTCAGCACAACGGTGTGTTTTAAAAAAAAACATATTTTGTTCTTTGCTTTTGCCTCCGTGGAGCGAGGAGGAGGTTGACGTGCATTGTGAGTTTTCTCTGTGGCAGCAGTGACTTTCATGGAGGGGCAGACAGAGCAGGGCGATGCAGAACTGTTCTCTACAGCAGGCCTTCTAAAGCTCCCTGGAACATGTGTATATGTACACTGCTCAAAAAAATAAAGGGAACACTTAAACAACACAATGTAACTCCAAGTCAATCACACTTCTGTGAAATCAAACTTTCCACTTAGGAAGCAACACTGATTGACAATACATTTCACATGCTGTTGTGCAAATGGAATAGACAACAGGTGGAAATTATAGGCAATTAGCAAGACACACCCAATAAAGGAGTGGCTCTGCAGGTGGTGACCACAGATCACTTCTCAGTTCCTATGCTTCCTGGCTGATGTTTTGGTCACTTTTGAATGCTGGCGGTGCTTTCACTCTAGTGGTAGCATGAGACGGAGTCTACAATCCACACAAGTGGCTCATGTAGTGCAGCTCATCCAGGATGGCACATCAATGCGAGTTGTGGCAAGAAGGTTTGCTGTGTCTGTCAGCGTAGTGTCCAGAGCATGGAGGCGCTACCAGGAGACAGGCCAGTACATCAGGAGACGTGGAGGAGGCCGTAGGAGGGCAACAACCCAGCAGCAGGACCGCTACCACCGCCTTTGTGCAAGGAGGAGCAGGAGGAGCACTGCCAGAGCCCTGCAAAATGACCTCCAGCAGGCCACAAATGTGCATGTGTCTGCTCAAACGGTCAGAAACAGACTCCATGAGGGTGGTATGAGGGCCCGACGTCCACAGGTGTGGGTTGTGCTTACAGCCCAACACCGTGCAGGACATTTGGCATTTGCCAGAGAACACCAAGATTGGTAAATTCACCACTGGCGACCTGTGCTCTTCACAGATGAATGCAGGTTTACACTGAGCACATGACAGACGTGACAGTCTGGAGACGCCGTGGAGAACGTTCTGCTGCCTGCAACATCCTCCAGCATGACCGGTTTGGCGGTGGGTCAGTCATGGTGTGGGTTGGCATTTCTTTGGGGGGCTGCACAGCCCTCCATGTGCTCACCAGAGGTAGCCTGATTGCCATTAGGTACCGAGATGAGATCCTCAGATCCCTTGTGAGACCATATGCTGGTGCGGTTGGACCTGGGTTCCTCCTAATGCAAGACAATGCTAGACCTCATGTGGCTGGAGTGTGTCAGCAGTTCCTGCAAGAGGAAGGCATTGATGCTATGGACTGGCCCGCCCGTTCCCCAGACCTGAATCCAATTGAGCACATCTGGGACATCATGTCTCGCTCCATCCACCAACGCCACGTTGCACCACAGACTGTCCAGGAGTTGGCGGATGCTTTAGTCCAGGTCTGGGAGGAGATCCCTCAGGAGACCATCCGCCACCTCATCCGGAGCATGCCCAGGCGTTGTAAGGAGGGCGTTGTAAGGAGGTCATACAGGCACGTGGAGGCCACACACACTACTGAGCCTCATTTTGACTTGTTTTAAGGACATTACATCAAAGTTGGATCAGCCTGTAGTGTGGTTTTCCACTTTCATTTTGAGTGTGACTCCAAATCCAGACCTCCATGGGTTGATAAATTTGATTTCCAAATATAATTTTTGCGTGATTTTGTTGTCAGCACATTCAACTATGTAAAGAAAAAAGTATTTCATAAGAATATTTAATTCATCAGATCTAAGATGTGTTATTTTAGTGTTCCCTTTATTTTTTTGAGCAGTGTATATATATATATACAGTATATATATATTTTTTACCTTTATTTAACTAGGCAAGTCAGTTAAGAACAAATTCTTATTTTTCTATGACTGCATTAGATGGTCTCCCAGGGTGATAACAGATGGTCTCCCAGGGTGATAACAGATGGTCTCTCAGGGTGATAACAGATGGTCTCCCAGGGTAATAACAGATGGTCTCCCAGGGTAATAACAGATGGTCTCCCAGGGTAATAACAGATGGTCTCCCAGGGTAATAACAGATGGTCTCCCAGGGTAATAACAGATGGTCTCCCAGGGTAATATCAGATGGTCTCCCAGGGTAATAACAGATGGTCTCCCAGGGTAATAACAGATGGTCTCCCAGGGTAATAACAGATGGTCTCCCAGGGTGATAACAGATGGTCTCCCAGGGTGATAACAGATGGTCTCCCAGGGTGATAAGAGATGGTCTCCCAGGGTAATAACAGATGGTCTCCCAGGGTGATAATAGATGGTCTCCCAGGGTGATAATAGATGGTCTCCCAGGGTGCTAACAGATGGTATCCTAGGGTAATATCAGATAGTCTCCAGGGTGATTACACATGGTCTCCCAGGATAATATCAGATGGTCTCCCAGGGTGATAACAGATGGTCTCCCGGGGTAATATCAGATGGTCTCCCAGGGTAATATCAGATGGTCTCCCAGGGTAATAACAGATGGTCTCCCAGGGTGATAAGAGATGGTCTCCCAGGGTAATAACAGATGGTCTCCCAGGGTGATAATAGATGGTCTCCCAGGGTGATAATAGATGGTCTCCCAGGGTGATAACAGATGGTCTCCCAGGGTAATATCAGATAGTCTCCAGGGTGATTACACATGGTCTCCCAGGATAATATCAGATGGTCTCCCAGGGTGATAACAGATGGTCTCCCGGGGTAATATCAGATGGTCTCCCAGGGTGATAACAGATGGTCTCCCAGGGTAATATCAGATGGTCTCCCAGGGTGATAACAGATGGTCTCCCAGGGTGATAAAAGATGGTCTCCCGGGGTAATATCAGATGGTCTCCCAGGGTGATAACAGATGGTCTCCCGGGGTAATATCAGATGGTCTCCCAGGGTGATAACAGATGTTCTCCCAGGGTGATAACAGATGGTCTCCCAGGGTGATAACAGATGGTCTCCCAGGGTGATAACAGATGGTCTCCCAGGGTAATAACAGATGGTCTCCCAGGGTGATAACAGATGTTCTCCCAGGGTGATAACAGATAGTCTCCCAGGGTGATAACAGATGGTCTCCCAGGGTGATAACAGATAGTCTCCCAGGGTGATAACAGATGGTCTCCCAGGGTAATAACAGATGGTCTCCCAGGGTGATAACAGATGGTCTCCCAGGGTGATAACAGATGGTCTCCCAGGGTGATAACAGATAGTCTCCCAGGGTGATAACAGATGGTCTCCCAGGGTAATATCAGATGGTCTCCCAGGGTGATAACAGACGGTTTCCCAGGGCAGTAAGACATAGTGGGTCATGTGTCTGCTTCCATCGCTGCCTCTCCTCTCCCCATCAAATGTTTTTTGTGTGCAGAAAGCCGTCCTAGAAATACAGTTATTTTCATTGGAAATGCTTTTTGAGTGTGTACTTATCCACCGAAGTTCCCATTGCACTGTATAACACTTTAATTCATGTGGATCGACACAGCAGTTCAATACTGTGTGGTGTGTCTTCAGGACAATTACGAACCTTGAAATGCTTACTCGGTTCTGTCTCCCCTGTTCACTGGTAATATACCTAAGCTGGGGCAGAGTGGACATGTTTATCATGCGTGGTTGATAGGTATGTGTATTATCCCTTTGTGACCTCGGCCAATTCCCCACCTCGCCCTGCATGCATATCTTCAAGCTCCCCGACTCCAGCTACAGCACCATACTGCATTCCTCTCTGTCTCTGATTGCAATTATAGAATTATGAAATTGGACTTTGGCCAACCATGCAATAATAAATTATTCATAAATTATAATAGGCGGAACCCTTCTCCTTGTAGTCACCCCGCCCCCCTCTACCAACTCTCCTATAGCCACCCTCTCTCTCTTACCTTCCACCAGCTCTCCTTTAGCCATCCTCTCTATCTCCCCTTACCCCAACTCTCCTATAGCCACCCTCTCTCTCTTACCTTCCACCAACTCTCCTTTAGCCATCCTCTCTATCTTACCTTCCACCAACTCTCCTATAGCCATCCTCTCTCTCTTACCTTCCACCAACTCTCCTATAGCCATCCTCTCTATCTTACCTTCCACCAACTCTCCTATAGCCATCCTCTCTCTCTTACCTTCCACCAACTCTCCTATAGCCATCCTCTCTATCTCCCCTTACCCCAACTCTCCTATAGCCATCCTCTCTCTCTTACCTTCCACCAACTCTCCTTTAGCCATCCTCTCTATCTTACCTTCCACCAACTCTCCTATAGCCATCCTCTCTCTCTTACCTTCCACCAACTCTCCTATAGCCATCCTCTCTATCTCCCCTTACCCCAACTCTCCTTTAGCCATCGTCTCTATCTCCCCTTACGCCAACTCTCCATCTCCCCTTACCGCAACTCTCCTTTAGCCATCGTCTCTATCTCCCCTTACCCCAACTCTCCTATAACCATCCTCTCTATCTCCCCTTACCCCAACTCTCCTATAGCCATCCTCTCTCTCTTACCTTCCACCAACTCTCCTATAGCCATCCTCTCTATCTTACCTTCCACCAACTCTCCTATAGCCATCCTCTCTCTCTTACCTTCCACCAACTCTCCTATAGCCATCCTCTCTATCTCCCCTTACCCCAACTCTCCTATAGCCATCCTCTCTCTCTTACCTTCCACCAACTCTCCTTTAGCCATCCTCTCTATCTTACCTTCCACCAACTCTCCTATAGCCATCCTCTCTCTCTTACCTTCCACCAACTCTCCTATAGCCATCCTCTCTATCTCCCCTTACCCCAACTCTCCTTTAGCCATCGTCTCTATCTCCCCTTACGCCAACTCTCCATCTCCCCTTACCGCAACTCTCCTTTAGCCATCGTCTCTATCTCCCCTTACCCCAACTCTCCTATAACCATCCTCTCTATCTCCCCTTACCCCAACTCTCCTATAGCCATCCTCTCTATCTCCCCTTACCCCAACTCTCCTATAGCCATCCTCTCTATCTCCCCTTACCCCAACTCTCCTTTAGCCATCCTCTCTATCTCCCCTTACCCCAACTCTCCTTTAGCCATCGTCTCTATCTCCCCTTACCCCAACTCTCCTTTAGCCATCGTCTCTATCTCCCCTTACCCCAACTCTCCTATAGTCATCCTCTCTATCTTCCCTCCCACTATCTCTCCTATAGCCACCCTACTGTCTGTCTGTCTGTCTGTCTGTCTGTCTGTCTGTCTGTCTGTCTGTCTGTCTGTCTGTCTGTCTGTCTGTCTGTCTGTCTGTCTGTCTGTCTGTCTGTCTGTCTGTCTGTCTGTCTGTCTGTCTGTCTGTCTGTCTGTCTGTCTGTCTGTCTGTCTGTCTGTCTGTCTGTCTGTCTGTCTGTGTGTCTGTCTGTGTGTCTGTCTGTCTGTCTGTCTGTCTGTCTGTCTGTCTGTCTGTCTGTCTGTCTGTCTGTCTGTCTGTCTGTCCGTCTGTCTGTCTGTGTCTGTCTGTGTCTCTGTGTCTCTGTCTCGCTCTCTCTCTCTCTCTCCTTCTCAATTAAATTTCAATTCAATTCAAGGGGCTTTATTGGCATGGGAAACGTGTTAACATTGCCAAAGCAAGTGAGGTAGATATTATACAAAAGTGAAATAAACAATAAAAAATGTACAGTAAACATTACACTAACTAAAGTTTCAAAAGAATAAAGACATGTAATATTATGTCTATATACAGTGTTGTAATGATGTGCAAATAGTTAAAGTATACATTTTTTTTAAAAATAAACATAAATATAGGTTGTATTTACAATGGTGTTTGTTCTTCACTGGTTGCTCTTTTCTCGTGGAAACAGGTCACACATCTTGCTGCTGTGATGGAACACTGGTTTTTCACTCAGTAGATATGGGAGTTTATCAAAATTGTACTTGTTTTCAAATTCTTTGTGGGTCTGTGTAATCTGATGGAAATATGTGCCTCTGATATGGTCATATATTTGGCAGGAGGTTAGGAAGTGCAGCTCAGTTTCCACCTCATTGTGTGGGCAGTGAGCACATAGCCTGTCTTCTCTTGAGAGCCATGTCTGCCTACGGCGTCCTTTCTCAATAGCAAGGCTATGCTCACTGAGTCTGTACATAGTCAAAGCTTTCCTTAAGTTTGAGTCAGTCACAGAGGTCAGGTATTCTGCCGCTGTGTACTCCCTGTTTTAAAATAAATGATGTCCAATGTGTCAAGCGAATATCTTTTTGTTTTCTCATGATTTGGTTGTGTCTAATTGTGTTGATGTCCAGGTTTATTTCCGTGTAGGTGATGGCTTTGTTATGGAAGGTTTGGGAATTGGTTCCTTTTAGGTGGTTGTAGAATTGAACAGCTCTTTTCTGGATTTTGATAATTAGCGGGTGTCAGTCTAATTCTGCACTGCATGCATTATTTGGTAGTTTACGTTGTACACTGAGGATATTTTCACAGAATTCTGCATGCAGAGTCTCAATTTGGTGTTTGTCCCGTTTTCTGAATACTTGGTTGGTGAGCGGACCTCAAAACTATGAACGTCAATGTGTTCTATAACTGATTTAAGTATTTTTAGCCAGATCCTAACTGGTATGTTGAATTTCATATACCTTTTAATGGCATAAAAGGCCCTTCTTGCCTTGTCTCTCAGATCGTCAACAGATTTGTGGAAGTTACCTGTGGCGTTGATGTTTATGCCGAGGTAGGTATTGTTTTTTTGTGCGCTCTAGGGCAACTGTGTCTAGATGGAATTTGTATATGTGGTCCTGGCAACTGGACCTTTTTTTGGAACACCATTATTTATGTCTTACTGAGATTTACTGTCAGGGCCCAGGTCTGACAGAATCTGTGCAGAGCTGTAGGGCTGTAGGCCCTCCTTGGTTGGTGACAGAAGCACCAGATCATCAGCAAACAGTTGACATTTGACTTCAGATTCTAGTAGGGTGAGGCCGAGTGCTGCAGACTGTTCTAGTGCCCCCGTCAATTAGTTGATATATATGTTGATGAGGGTGGGGATTAAGAAATGTGTGTGTTTTTTGCCAATTTGAACCACACTTGTTGTTTGTGTACATGGATTTTATAATGGTGTATGTTTTTCCCCCCAACACCTCTTTCCATCAGTTTGTATAACAGGCCCTCGTGCCAAATTGAGTCGAAAGCTTTTTTTGAACTCAACAAGAAGACTGAGAAGACTTTGCATTTGTTTTGGTTTGTTTGTTTAATAGGGTGTGGAGGGTTAATAAGTGGTCTGCCGTACGGTAATATGGTAAAAAGCCAAGGCTTTGTTCAAGTAGAGTGTGATGATGTTGTGATCTGACAGGGCTGTCAGTGGACTGACTGTGAACCCTCTAAAAGACTTAAGGTTGAGGTCAGTGATAAAGTAGTCTACAGTACTACTGCTAAGAGATGAGATATAGGTGTACCTACCATAGGAGTCCCCTTGAAGCCTAGCATTGACTATATACATACCCAGCATCGAACAGAGCTGCAGGAGTTGTGACCCGTTTTTGTTGGTATTGTTGTCGTAGTTGACATGTACTAGTCTTCGGCGACCTAAATGCCAGAACTGGACAAGAACCTGACACTCTTAGTACACAGGGGGACAAACACCTTCCTGGAGGTGACAGGGGGACCAACACCTACCTGGAGGTGACAGGGGGACCAACACCTACCTGGAGGTGACAGGGGGACCAACACCTACCTGGAGGTGTTGGTGACAGGGGTCACCCCTGTCACCTACCTGGTTGGTCCCCTGTCACAGGGGGGTGTTGGTCCCCCTCACCTCCAGGAGGTGTTGGTCCCCTGTCACCTCCTGGAGGTGTTGGTCCCCCTGTCACCTCCAGGTAGGTGTTGGTCCCCCTGTCACCTCCAGGTAGGTGACAGGGGGACCTGTCACCTCCAGGAGGTGTTGGTCCCCCTGTCACCTACCTGGAGGTGTCACCTCCAGGTGGTCCCCTGTCACCTCCAGGTGTTGGTCCCCCTGTCACCTCCAGGTAGGTGTTGGTCCCCCTGTCACCTCCAGGTAGGTGTTGGTCCCCCTGTCACCTCCAGGTAGGTGTTGGTCCCCTGTCACCTCCAGGTAGGTGTTGGTCCCCCTGTCACCTCCAGGTAGGTGTTGGTCCCCCTGTCACCTCCAGGTAGGTGTTGGTCCCCCTGTCACCTCCAGGTAGGTGTTGGTCCCCCTGTCACCTCCAGGTAGGTGTTGGTCCCCTGTCACCTCCAGGTAGGTGTTGGTCCCCCTGTCACCTCCAGGTAGGTGTTGGTCCCCCTGTCACCTCCAGGTAGGTGTTGGTCCCCCTGTCACCTCCAGGTAGGTGTTGGTCTCCCTGTCACCTCCAGGTAGGTGTTGGTTCTCCTGTCACCTCCAGGTAGGTGTTGGTCCCCCTGTCACCTCCAGGTAGGTGTTGGTCCCCCTGTCACCTCCAGGTAGGTGTTGGTCCCCCTGTCACCTCCAGGTAGGTGTTGGTCTCCCTGTCACCTCCAGGTAGGTGTTGGTCCCCCTGTCACCTCCAGGTAGGTGTTGGTCCCCCTGTCACCTCCAGGTAGGTGTTGGTCCCCCTGTCACCTCCAGGTAGGTGTTGGTCCCCCTGTCACCTCCAGGTAGGTGTTGGTCCCCCTGTCACCTCCAGGTAGGTGTTGGTCCCCTGTCACCTCCAGGTAGGTGTTGGTCCCCCTGTCACCTCCAGGTAGGTGTTGGTCCCCCTGTCACCTCCAGGTAGGTGTTGGTCCCCCTGTCACCTCCAGGTAGGTGTTGGTCCCCCTGTCACCTCCAGGTAGGTGTTGGTCCCCCTGTCACCTCCAGGTAGGTGTTGGTCCCCCTGTCACCTCCAGGTAGGTGTTGGTCCCCCTGTCACCTCCAGGTAGGTGTTGGTCCCCCTGTCACCTCCAGGTAGGTGTTGGTCCCCCTGTCACCTCCAGGTAGGTGTTGGTCCCCCTGTCACCTCCAGGTAAGTGTTGGTCCCCCTGTCACCTCCAGGTAGGTGTTTGTCCCCCTGTGTGCTAAGAGTGTCAGGTTCTTGTCCAGTTCTGGCATTTAGGTCACCGAAGACTAGTACATGTCCCTGAGACTGGAAATGGTAGATCTCCCCCTCTAGGATGGAGAAGCTGTCATCATTATAGTATGATGATTCTATTGGGGGGATATAGGTAGCACACATGAGGACATATTTCTCTGTTGAGAATTAATTATTAATTTCTAGCCAGATGTAAAATGTTCCTGTTTTGACTAATTTAATAGAGTGGGTTAGGTCTGCCACCTACCAAATTAGCATACCCCCTGAGTCTCTTTCCTGTTTCACACCTGGTAGTTTGGTTTATGGGACTACCAGCTCTCTGTAACATAGAGGGAAACCAGTCGGACCTTCTCCTTTATACCAGGTTTCTTGTAGGATGACAATGTCTGTATTTCCAAATTATTTGATGAAGTCTGGGTTCCTGTTCTTTAGGCCAAAGGCAGATGACCTCAGACCTTGTATATTCCAGGAAGAGATGGTAAAAGCTTTGTGTTTCATAGTGTCTAGTGTTGTTTTTGTGTGGTTTAGGCCTGGACCATCACAGTAGGTGTCAACAGAGCATGTTGAGCATCTGATACATTCCTCTTAGGTCACAGGATGGGGCTTGGAGCAGGTGTAATGGTGGGGGTTTGGCCTGCTGCTCTTCTCACGACCTGGGCATATGTCCTGCTGTCATGTTGAGGTCCTTGCTGTACGGGCGGGGGTCATGGGGCGGCAGGGTAGCCTAGTGGTTAGAACGTTGGACGAGTAACCGGAAGGTTGCGAGTTCAAACCCCCGAGCTGACAAGGTAAAAATCTGTTGTTCTGCCCCTGAACAGGCAGTTAACCCACTGTTCCGAGGCCGTCATTGAAAATAAGATTTTTTTGCTTGCCTGGTAAAATAAAGGTAAAAAAAAAAATGGGGTGGGCAAAAGGGGCATATGTCTGACATGGGGGGGGTATAGTTGCTTGGGGTGGTCTTAACTGATTAGGATGTGGCTGGTGAAGCTGTGGTCTGGGTGTAGGTCCTCTTGGCGTGGGTTCTCTCGGTGCAGGTCGATCAGCAGGAGGTCTTGCGGGTCTGGGAGGGTGTCTCGCTGGTCTGGGAGGGTGTCTCGCGGGTCTGGGAGGGTGTCTCGCAGGTCTGGGAGGGTGTCTCGCGGGTCTGGGAGGGTGTCTCGCGGGTCTCGCTGGTCTGGGAGGGGGTCTCGCTGGTCTGGGAGGTGTCTCGCTGGTCTGGGGGGGGTCTCGCTGGTCTGGGAGGGGGTCTCGCTGGTGTCTCGCTGGTCTGGGAGGGGGTCTCCCTGGTCTGGGAGGGTGTCTCGCTGGTCTGGGAGGGGGTCTCGCGGGTCTGGGAGGGTGTCTCGCTGGTCTGGGAGGGTGTTTCGCTGGTCTGGGGGGGGTCTCACTGGTCTGGGAGGGGGTCTCGCTGGTCTGGGAGGGGGTCTCGCTGGTCTGGGAGGGAGGGGTTCTCGCTGGTCTGGGAGGGGATCTTGCCTGTTCTGGGAGGGTGTCTCGCTGGTCTGGGAGGGTGTCTCGCTGGTGTGGGAGGGAGGGGGTCTCGATGGTCTGGGAGGGGGTCTCGCTGGTCTGGGAGGGGGTCTCGCTGGTCTGGGAGGGGGTCTCGCTGGTCTGGGAGGGGGTCTCGCTGGTCTGGGAGGGGTCTCGCTGGTCTGGGAGGGGGTCTCGCTGGTCTGGGAGGGGGTCTCGCGGGTCTGGGACGGTGTCTCGCGGGTCTGGGACGGTGTCTCGCGGGTCTGGGACGGTGTCTCGCGGGTCTGGGAGGGTGTCTCGCGGGTCTGGGAGGGTGTCTCGCGGGTCTGGGAGGGTGTCTCGTTGGTCTGGGAGGGTGTCTCGCTGGTCTGGGAGGGGTCTCGCGGGTCTGGGATGGTGTCTCGCGGGTCTGGGATGGTGTCTCGCGGGTCTGGGATGGTGTCTCGCGGGTCTGGGATGGTGTCTCGCGGGTCTGGGATGGTGTCTCGCGGGTCTGGGAGGGGGTCTCGCTGGTCTGGGAGGGTGTCTCGCGGGTCTGGGAGGGTGTTTTACTGGTCTTTGGGGGGTCTCACTGGTCTGGGAGGGTGTCTTGCTGGTCTGGGAGGGGGTCTCGCTGGTCTGGGAGGGGGTCTCGCTGGTCTGGGAGGGAGGGGGTCTCGCTGGTCTGGGAGGGGATCTTGCCTGTTCTGGGAGGGTGTCTCGCTGGTCTGGGAGGGTGTCTCGCTGGTCTGGGAGGGTGTCTCGCTGGTCTGGGAGGGAGGGGGTCTCGCTGGTCTGGGAGGGGATCTTGCCTGTTCTGGGAGGGTGTCTCGCTGGTCTGGGAGGGTGTCTCGCTGGTCTGGGAGGGGGTCTCGCTGGTCTGGGAGGGTGTCTCGCTGGTCTGGGAGGGGGTCTCGCGGGTCTGGGAGGGTGTCTCGCTGGTCTGGGAGGGTGTTTCGCTGGTCTGGGGGGGTCTCACTGGTCTGGGAGGGGGTCTGGTCGCTGGTCTGGGGGAGGGGTCTCGCTGGTCTGGGAGGGATCTTGCCTGTTCTGGGAGGGTGTCTCGCTGGTCTGGGAGGGTGTCTCGCTGGTGGTGGGAGGGAGGGGGTCTCGATGGTCTGGGAGGGGGTCTCGCTGGTCTGGGAGGGGTCTCGCTGGTCTGGGTCTCGCTGGTCTGGGGGGGTCTCGCTGGTCTGGGAGGGGGTCTCGCTGGTCTGGGAGGGTGTCTCGCGGGTCTGGGAGGGTGTCTCGCGGGTCTGGGAGGGTGTCTCGCGGGTCTGGGAGGGTGTCTCGCGGGTCTGGGAGGGTGTCTCGCTGGTCTGGGAGGGTGTCTCGCTGGTCTGGGAGGGTGTCTCGCTGGTCTGGGAGGGTGTCTCGCTGGTCTGGGAGGGTGTCTCGCTGGTATGGGAGGGTGTCTCGCTGGTATGGGAGGGTGTCTCGCTGGTCTGGGAGGGTGTCTCGCTGGTCTGGGAGGGGTCTCGCTGGTCTGGGATGGTGTCTCGCGGGTCTGGGAGGGGGTCTCACTGGTCTGGGAGGGTGTCTCGCGGGTCTGGGAGGGTGTTTTACTGGTCTTTGGGGGGTCTCACTGGTCTGGGAGGGTGTCTTGCTGGTCTGGGAGGGGGTCTCGCTGGTCTGGGAGGGGGTCTCGCTGGTCTGGGAGGGAGGGGGTCTCGCTGGTCTGGGAGGGGATCTTGCCTGTTCTGGGAGGGTGTCTCGCTGGTCTGGGAGGGTGTCTCGCTGGTCTGGGAGGGAGGGTGTCTCGCTGGTCTGGGAGGGTGTCTCGCTGGTCTGGGAGGGTGTCTCGCTGGTCTGGGAGGGTGTCTCGCTGGTCTGGGAGGGTGTCTCGCTGGTCTGGGAGGGGGTCTCGCTGGTCTGGGAGGGTGTCTTGCTGGTCTTTGGGGGGTCTCACTGGTCTGGGAGGGTGTCTTGCTGGTCTGGGAGGGGGTCTCGCTGGTCTGGGAGGGGATCTTGCCTGTTCTGGGAGGGTGTCTCGCTGGTCTGGGAGGGAGGGTGTCTCGCTGGTCTGGGAGGGAGGGTGTCTCGCTGGTCTGGGAGGGAGGGTGTCTCGCTGGTCTGGGAGGGAGGGTGTCTCGCTGGTCTGGGAGGGAGGGTGTCTCGCTGGTCTGGGAGGGAGGGTGTCTCGCTGGTCTGGGAGGGAGGGTGTCTCGCTGGTCTGGGAGGGTGTCTCGCTGGTCTGGGAGGGTGTCTCGCTGGTCTGGGAGGGGGTCTCGCGGGTCTGGGAGGGGGTCTCGCGGGTCTGGGAGGGGGTCTCGCGGGTCTGGGAGGGTGTTTCGCTAGTCTGGGGGGGGTCTCACTGGTCTGGGAGGGGGTCTCGCTGGTCTGGGAGGGAGGGGGTCTCGCTGGTCTGGGAGGGAGGGGGTCTCGCTGGTCTGGGAGGGGATCTTGCCTGTTCTGGGAGGGTGTCTCGCTGTTCTGGGAGGGTGTCTCGCTGGTGTGGGAGGGAGGGGGTCTCGATGGTCTGGGAGGGGATCTTGCCTGTTCTGGGAGGGTGTCTCGCTGGTCTGGGAGGGTGTCTCGCTGGTCTGGGAGGGGGTCTCGCTGGTCTGGGAGGGTGTCTTGCTGGTCTGGGAGGGTGTCTCGCGGGTCTGGGAGGGTGTCTCGCGGGTCTGGGAGGGTGTCTCGCTGGTCTGGGAGGGTGTCTCGCTGGTCTGGGAGGGTGTCTCGCTGGTCTGGGAGCGGGTCTCGCTGGTCTGGGAGGGGATCTTGCCTGTTCTGGGAGGGTGTCTCGCTGGTCTGGGAGGGTGTCTAGCTGGTCTGGGAGGGTGTCTCGCTGGTCTGGGAGGGGGTCTCGCTGGTCTGTGTGGGGTGTCCATTGCTCTGTTGCCGTTGTGTGGGGTGTTGGGTCTACGGTAGAGGGTGACGTCCTTCAGGGTCCTGGCAAAACTCAATAAAATGACGAAGTACGCCTACCACGCTACGCCTTGGTCTCCTTCTCCCAACGAGAGCCGTAACACTTTCGTTCTGCCCCTGAACAAGGCAGTTAACCCACTGTTCATAGGCCGTCATTGAAAATAAGAATTTGTTCTTAAACTGACTTGCCTACTTAAATAAAGGTTAAATAAAATAAAATAAAAATGATGGATGAATTATTCACAATTCATTCATGAATTGTGAATAATGATGACTGAGAAAGAAGCTATAAATATCATACCTCCAACAAATGCTAACCTCCACTTTAATTGATGAGAGGTTAGCATGAGTGTGGAGGTGGGTGGGTGGTTGAGATGGTATGAGTTTTGGGGCTGGGAGTGTAATGAGGGGTGGGAGGGTCTGGGAGTGTAATGTGGGAGGGTCTGGGATTGTAATGAGGGGTGGGAGGGTCTGGGAGTGTAATGAGGGGTGGGATGTGTGTATATGGAGGCTGGATGTGTGGGAGCGGAGCCGATGGGCGGGGCCGCAGCTGTGCAAGTCTCTCCATCAGTGTAATTGTCTTTTCTTTTCAACCTGTTATCTCACAAAGGACCCCATCCACTTTTGCAGAGCGAGGCCCCTTTGAAGAACACAGTACCTGAGAGAATTACCTTGACACTGGCGTCATCTCTTTTTCCGGGAGGCAAAGCTTTGATCAAAACGTCTCTTTCCCCCAAATGTCTCTTTAAGACCATGTAAAGTCTATCACAGCTACGTGTCTATGTGTTTGTATGTGTGTATGTGTGTGTATGTTGCCACAGACATCTGCCACGTAATGCTCTATTAGCGTAGCGGTCTTGTAAAGCACTCTCTCTCTCTCGCTCTCTCTCTCTCTCTCTCTCTCTGTGTTTGTTTGTTGTTAACAGGGCCACCGTGGTAATCCCCTTGACAAAGTCGATTCTTCACAGGATGGCAGACTTCCCAGACTTTCCTTTCCCTAAACCCTGGCTTTTCTCCCTCTCCCCTTGTAGGGTTAGGTCACATGACGAACCTCTTATTTTCCTGTTTGACAAAGGGGGACATGTTTGATACGCATCTTGAACTAAATACTGCCTGTAGGTGAATAGAACAACAACAACAACAACAACAACAACAACAACAACAACAACAACAACAAACAGGATTGGGTTTTCGTGAGATATCCTTGCCTTCCGTTTTTGACTTAAACAATATATTATTATACCTTTAAAAAACCAGTAAGGATCACAGACTGAGACCAAGGTCTCTTTTACAGCTGGTGTTGAAGTAATAATAAATAATAATATGCCATTTAGCAGACGCTTTTATCCAAAGGGACTTACAGTCATGTGTGCATAGATTCTACGTATGGGTGGTCCCGGGAGTCGAACCCACTACCCTGGCATTACAAGCGCCATGCTCTACCAACTGAGCTACAGAAGGACCACAGTAGGAGACACAATATAGAGTATGATGATATAAATATGTTAATAGCTTATTTACTGCATTTCTATATAAATAATTGCAGAATGTTCCAGAACGTTCTATTTGGAGAACAGCAACAACAAGCCAAAAGTGACCCCAGACATTATCACCTCGGCTGCTGTAGGTTAGTTCACCACAGTCCATCTACAAACACATTAGCCTATTAGCTATACAATTTTAATTAGAGGTCGGGCCGATTAATTATGGTCGATTTCAGGCCTTTTTGGACGCCGATTATGGCCGATTACATTGCAGTCCACAAGGAGACTGCGTGGCAGGCTTGACCACCTGTTATGGGAGTGCAGCATCAAAAGGACCTTGTGACTGTAAGTTGCTAGCTAGCATTTAACCTTATCTTTGAAAAATCAATCAATCTTCACATAATCACCAGTTAACTGCACATAGTTGATGATATTGCTACGTTAACTAGCTTGTTCTGCATTGCATATAATCAATTCATTGTTCATTTATCATCGAATCACAGCCTACTTCAACTTTGCCAAACGGGTGATCATTTAACAAAAGCGCATTCTTGAAAAAAACACAATCGTTGCACAAATGTACCTAACCATCAATGCCTTTTTTAAATTCAATACACAAGTATATTTTTATAAACCTGCATATGTAGTTAAAAGAAATTCATGTAAGCAGGCATTATTAACTAGGGAAATTGTGTCACTTCTTTTGCGTTCAGTGCAACAGAGTCAGGGTATATGCAGCAGTTTGGGCCGCCTGGCTCGTTGCGAACTCTGTGAAGACCATCTCTTCCTAACAAAGACGGCAATTCATTTGGCAGAATTTTACACAATTATTACATAACATTGAAGGTTGTGCAATGTAACAGCAATATTTAGACTTAAGGATGCCACCCGTTAAAATAAAAAAATATGCTTGTCTGTAAAGCAAAATTATTATGAGAACTTAGTAGCCTGTTTGTTTTGTTGCTCCTGCTGAGTTACGCTCCGTTTAACATTAGGTTCTTGCTTCATCCTTCTAGCTGGCTAAGTAATACTAGCCAGAGCCCGCCAGCGTTACTGCAATTAAAGTCTCTACCGGTAGCTCGCCACTTGACTGACTGACAAATGATCTATTAGAGACCAGTTCTGGTATCATTTTTTGCTTTGGATGTGTCTCAATCCATCACATTCTCCTATGTCGCACTTCCGCATCTAAGGTGAAAGGTGGCAGAGCTCGAGTGGTGTTTGTCAGATAATGAGACCTCCCAAAATCTTCTCACAAAACATCTGTAGCATCCAAACAGTTTGAGAGAAGAGAAGCCCCTGGTCAGGTAGGTGAACCCGATGGTCTCTCTGACAGAGCACCAGAGTTCTTCTGTGGAGATGGGAGAATTTTCCAGAAGGACAACCATCTCTGCATCACTCCACCAATCAGGCTTTTATGGTAGAGAGGCCAGACGGAAGCCCCCTCCTCAGTAAAAGGCACATGACAGCCCACTTGGAGTTGCCAAAAGTCACCTGTAGGACTTTCAGACCACTCTGGTCTGATGAACCAAAGATTGAACTATTTGGCTTGAATGCCAAGTGTCACGTCTGGAGGAAACCTGGCACCATCCCTACGGTGAAGCATGGTGGTGGCAGCATCATGCTGTGGGGATGTTTTTCAGAGGCAGGGACTGGGAGACTAGTCGGGATTGAGGGAAAAAATGAGGTGACTACCTCATGAAGCTTGTTGAGAGAATGCCAAGAGTGTACACAGCTGTCATCAAGGCAAAGGGTGCCACCTTTGAAGAATCTCAAGTATAAAATATATTTTGATTTGCTTAACACTTTTTTTGGTTGCTACATGATTCCATATGTGTTATTTTATAGTTTGGAATTATTCACTATTATTCTGCAATGTAGAAAATATTACAAATGAAGAAAAACCCTTGAATTAGTAGGAGTATCCAAACTTTTGACTGGTACTGTATATATAGAAAGATTACCGAAGTCTGGACCTCATACAGCATGTAGTTACGGCCATTCATTTTGGAACATGGAAAGATGTTGATATATAATCTCAGGGGATTGGTTTGCTATGCTGGACTGTATGGAAACATCCATACTTTACATACACTATGGTAATGCTAGTAAATGTGCTCTGCCACTCTTAAGTAGATGCACAGTATACTCAATAAGGTATTGACCCTCAACACAGTGCACATTCTGGTTCCTTCAAAGCTTTTACAAGGCAGGATACTGATGTTTTAGAAACTGACAGCTAGAGTATTATTTATTAATATCTCTGAGATCTGAGACTTGGAAGCTTCCTAAACTGAGAAATACAATCTCTCTCTCTCCCCCAAAACCTGTCATATTGTGTACCAAATGTACACTATATATACAAAAGTATGTGGGCACCCTTCAAAGTAGTGTACTGGGCCATTTCAGCCACACCCGCTGCTGACAGGTTTATAAAATCGAGCACACATGCAATCTCCATAGACAAACATTAGCAGTAGAATGGCCTTACTGAAGAGCTGAGTGTCTTTCAACGTGGCACCGTCATAGGATGCCACCTTTCCAACAAGTCAGTTTGTCAAATTTCAGTCCTGCTCGAGCTGCCCCGATCAACTGTTAGTGCTGTTATTGTAAAGTGGAAATGTCTCGGAGCAACAACGGCTCAGCCGAGGAGTGGTAGACCACACAAGCTCACAGAACAGGGATCGTCGAGTGCAGAAGCAAGTAGCTCGTAAAAATGTACGTCAGTTGGTCAGGTGGCTAGCTGCCAGCAGAGACTTCTATTGTAGTAACATTGAAAGGCTAGTATTGCTTAGCCAGCTAGAAGGACGAGGTGTGAAGCTAATGTTAAACAGTGCCTACTTCAGCTGTGGCAAAAAAAATAGGTAACTAAATACTCATAATAACTTTGCTTTACAGAGAGTAGTCTAACTTAGACAGTAGATAGTGATGGTTCAATTATAGTTAAAACACACCTACTTCAACAATTTATCTTAAACCTAACCCTAATCTGTAACCAGGACGCCAGGACAGCGGAGTCAGTCACCACCTTCCGGAGACACCTGAAACCCCACCTCTTTAAGGAATACCTAGGATAGGATAAGTAATCCATTTTTTCTCACCCCCCTAAAAGATTTAGATGCACTATTGTAAAGTGGCTGTTCCACTGATGTCATAAGGTGAATGCACCAATTTGTAAGTCGCTCTGGATAAGAGCGTCTGCTAAATGACTTAAATGTAAATGTAATGTAACCACACTGCTAACCTTAAACATTCATGAAAATAAAGTGTGCTTTTTGGTTGAAATTTAAGGTAAGGGTTAGGTATATGATATTGCCATTTTTTTTGCTGTTCTTCAAAAATAGCATTCACAACGGACTAAAACTCAAACAGTGGTTAATGGCCCTGCCTCCCAGAGTACCACAGAGCACCACAGAACACCACAGAACACCACAGAGCACCACAGAGCCTACCAGGGCACAACACAGTGGTTAATGGCCCTGCCTCCCAGAGTACCACAGAGCACCACAGAGCACCACAGAGAACCACAGAACACCACAGAGCACCACAGAGAACCACAGAGCACCACAGAGCACCACAGAGCCTACCAGGGCACAACACAGTGGTTAATGGCCCTGCCTCCCAGACTACCACAGAGCACCACAGAGCCTACCAGGGCACAACACAGTGGTTAATGGCCCTGCCTCCCAGACTACCACAGAGCACCACAGAGCCTACCAGGGCACAACACAGTGGTTAATGGCCCTGCCTCCCAGAGTACCACAGAGCACCACAGAGCCTACCAGGGCACAACACAGTGGTTAATGGCCCTGCCTCCCAGAGTACCACAGAGCACCACAGAGCCTACCAGGGCACAACACAGTGGTTAATGGCCCTGCCTCCCAGAGTACCACAGAGCACCACAGAGCCTACCAGGGCACAACACAGTGGTTAATGGCCCTGCCTCCCAGAGTACCACATAGCACCACAGAGCCTACCAGGGCACAACACAGTGGTTAATGGCCCTGCCTCCCAGAGTACCACATAGCACCACAGAGCCTACCAGGGCACAACACAGTGGTTAATGGCCCTGCCTCCCAGAGTACCACAGAGCACCACAGAGCCTACCAGGGCACAACACAGTGGTTAATGGCCCTGCCTCCCAGAGTACCACATAGCACCACAGAGCCTACCAGGGCACAACACAGTGGTTAATGGCCCTGCCTCCCAGAGTACCACAGAGCACCACAGAGCCTACCAGGGCACAACACAGTGGTTAATGTCCCTGCCTCCCAGAGTACCACAGAGCACCACAGAGCCTACCAGGGCACAACACAGTGGTTAATGGCCCTGCCTCCCAGAGTACCACAGAGCACCACAGAGCCTACCAGGGCACAACACAGTGGTTAATGGCCCTGCCTCCCAGACTACCACAGAGCACCACAGAGCCTACCAGGGCACAACACAGTGGTTAATGGCCCTGCCTCCCAGAGTACCACAGAGCACCACAGAGCCTACCAGGGCACAACACAGTGGTTAATGGCCCTGCCTCCCAGAGTACCACAGAGCACCACAGAGCCTACCAGGGCACAACACAGTGGTTAATGGCCCTGCCTCCCAGAGTACCACAGAGCACCACAGAGCCTACCAGGGCACAACACAGTGGTTAATGGCCCTGCCTCCCAGAGTACCACATAGCACCACAGAGCCTACCAGGGCACAACACAGTGGTTAATGGCCCTGCCTCCCAGAGTACCACAGAGCACCACAGAGCCTACCAGGGCACAACACAGTGGTTAATGGCCCTGCCTCCCAGAGTACCACATAGCACCACAGAGCCTACCAGGGCACAACACAGTGGTTAATGGCCCTGCCTCCCAGAGTACCACATAGCACCACAGAGCCTACCAGGGCACAACACAGTGGTTAATGGCCCTGCCTCCCAGAGTACCACAGAGCCAGAGCCACCAGGGCACAACACAGTGGTTAATGGCCCTGCCTCCCAGAGTACCACAGAGCCTACCAGGGCACAACACAGTGGTTAATGGCCCTGCCTCCCAGAGTACCACAGAGCCTACCAGGGCACAACACAGTGGTTAATGGCCCTGCCTCCCAGAGTACCACAGAGTACCACAGAGCCTACCAGGGCACAACACAGTGGTTAATGGCCCTGCCTCCCAGAGTACCACAGAGTACCACAGAGCCTACCAGGGCACAACACAGTGGTTAATTGGCTTATGAAGCTAATCACTAACATTAGCATTTATCAGCAATGTCTATCAGGGGACCAGTTTGCTAACATCTGCTTTAAAAGGCAGGCAGCTGTATCTTGCAGTCCCGGGCTGTTCCAGAAAGGAAAGACGAAAGCCAGGCACGGTTTTATCAATAATTGATGGCTTTTGGTGTACACTGGGGTATTTGCCAACTTTAAAGGCTTTTCCACACAGATCTTTTGAAAACAATGGTATTATGAGACTAAATGCAACTCATGATGAGTTGCATCTCTTATAACCCCAAACATTCTCCCCATTTGATGGAGCAAAAACACAAGTCCATTCCCTTCCGGAAGGTTTGAATGATGATGATGATGATGATTTGGATGATGATGATGATGTTGATGATGATGATGATGATTTGGATGATGATGATGATGATGATTTGGATGATGATGATGATGATGATGATGATGATGATTTGGA
Source organism: Oncorhynchus keta (assembly GCF_023373465.1). Classification (NCBI taxonomy): domain Eukaryota; kingdom Metazoa; phylum Chordata; class Actinopteri; order Salmoniformes; family Salmonidae; genus Oncorhynchus; species Oncorhynchus keta. The sequence goes on from NC_068424.1 coordinate 7,194,311, forward strand.
TGATGATGATGATGATGATGATGATGATGATTTGGATGATGATGATGATGATGATGATGATGATGATGATGATGATGATGATGATGATTTGGATGATGATGATGATGATGATGATGATGATTTGGATGATGATGATGATGATGATGATGATGATGTGGATGATGATGATGATGATGATGATTTGGATGATGATGATGATGATGATGATGATGATGATGATGATGATGATGATGATGATGATGATTTGGATGATGATGATGATGATGATGATGATGATGATGATGATGATGATGCCAGGGCGAAACCAGGCAGGCTAGCAGCCCGACACAAAGCAAACCGGTGCCGGGCAGAGAGCCAGGCCAGACTCAGTAGAGAAACTGGAGAAATGAATTGACTGAAGACACAATTCCACATCCTCCTTCCATTCATAGGCAATGTTAGCTGGTTAACATGAGCCTTCTACATCTAGCTACATATTTAACATCCATCCTCTCAGGACAGCAAAACAATGTATGAATTAATGGTTGGATCAGAATCGCCGTTTTATTCATTTTCCAGTACGGAGAATTAAGTACAACCACAAGTCCAAATCCCTATCTCCATCCATGGCTAATTTAGGAAAGGGACTATTTTAGCTAGCTGTATAGCCACCGGAGGACAACAACACAACGAGATGCAAAAAAAATGTTCTGTCAATGATGTATTGCTCTCAAATGTGATTTGATTGGTGTGAAACCAAATCCAAACTGACTTACCTTGATACTTTTTTTTTTGGTACTCAATGCTGATTGGCTAATTTTGTATACTTTTTTTGTAAAGGGAGGCTCGCAGGCTTGGAGAGAGGGGGAGGAAATGGGGAGAGGAGAGGAAATGGGGAGAGGGGAGGAAATGGGGAGAGGGGAGGAAATGGGGAGAGGGGGAGGAAATGGGGGAGGGGGAGGAAATGGGGGGGGAATGGGGAGAGGGGAGGAAATGGGGAGAGGGGGGGGAATGGGGAGAGGGGAGGAAATGGGGAGAGGGGGGAATGGGGAGAGGGGAGGAAATGGGGAGAGGGGGGAATGGGGAGAGGGGAGGAAATGGGGAGATGGGGAGGAAATGGGGAGAGGGGGAGGAAATGGGGAGGGGGGGAAATGGGGAGAGGGGAGGAAATGGGGAGAGGGGGAGGAAATGGGGAGAGGGGGAAATGGGGAGAGGGGGAATGGGGAGAGGGGGAAATGGGGAGAGGGGGAGGAAATGGGGAGAGGGGAGGAAATGGGGAGAGGGGGAGAAATGGGGAGAGGGGGGAGAAATGGGGAGAGGGGGAGGAAATGGAGAGAGGGGGAGGAAATGGAGAGAGGGGGAGGAAATGGGGAGAGAGAGGGTGTGTGTGCGTGCGTGCGTGCGTGCGTGCGCACGAGAGATACTTGCGCTTTGTCCTGATTTAGTGTTTTTGCTGATGTTCGTCGTGGCTCCCCCCACAGTCTATGTGTCCCTTTACGCAGGAGGCAAAACTTTGTCTAATCTCCGTGGAATTTCCAATTCAGTCTCTCACTAATCAATCCTCCTCCAAGGAAGAGGAAACAGGACGCATAGACCAAAGGAGGGATAAAACATTCAACTGAATAGAATATCAGAGAGAAACACGATGCACTTGTTTAAAAACCTATCCATCCTCAAACGGAAATCCTTGAACATTTGTCACTTGTTAGGTTAGGAATCACACAACGGAGAAATAATCAATTCCGTTTTGTTCCACTTTGAACAGTCTCTATGACGAGGTACTTGTGTGTGGAAACTTTTTTTTTTTTTTTTATTATATTATTGTCGGGAACAGTTTCTGACCGTTTCCACAAAAGTTTCTGCTGTCTTACATCATCAACCTCAACACATCCAAACAAGAGGCTGGAAACACAACTATGGGTCAAAGTTCATTTGTTTCTGCTGTCTTACATCATCAACCTCAACACATCCAAACAAGAGACTAGAAACACAACTATGGGTCAAAGTTCATTTGTTTCTGCTGTCTTACATCATCAACCTCAACACATCCAAACAAGAGACTAGAAACACAACTATGGGTCAAAGTTCATTTGTTTCTGCTGTCTTACATCATCAACCTCAACACATCCAAACAAGAGACTAGAAACACAACTATGGGTCAAAGTTCATTTGTTTCTGCTGTCTTACATCATCAACCTCAACACATCCAAACAAGAGACTAGAAACACAACTATGGGTCAAAGTTCATTTGTTTCTGCTGTCTTACATCATCAACCTCAACACATCCAAACAAGAGACTAGAAACACAACTATGGGTCAAAGTTAATTTGTTTCTGCTGTCTTACATCATCAACCTCAACACATCCAAACAAGAGACTAGAAACACAACTATGGGTCAAAGTTCATTTGTTTCTGCTGTCTTACATCATCAACACATCCAAACAAGAGACTAGAAACACAACTATGGGTCAAAGTTCATTTGTTTCTGCTGTCTTACATCATCAACCTCAACACATCCAAACAAGAGACTAGAAACACAACTATGGGTCAAAGTTCATTTGTTTCTGCTGTCTTACACATCAACCTCAACACATCCAAACAAGAGACTAGAAACACAACTATGGGTCAAAGTTCATTTGTTTCTGCTGTCTTACATCATCAACCTCAACACATCCAAACAAGAGACTAGAAACACAACTATGGGTCAAAGTTCATTTGTTTCTGCTGTCTTACATCATCAACACATCCAAACAAGAGACTAGAAACACAACTATGGGTCAAAGTTCATTTGTTTCTGCTGTCTTACATCATCAACCTCAACACATCCAAACAAGAGACTAGAAACACAACTATGGGTCAAAGTTCATTTGTTTCTGCTGTCTTACATCATCAACCTCAACACATCCAAACAAGAGACTGGAAACACAACTATGGGTCAAAGTTCATTTGTTTCTGCTGTCTTACATCATCAACCTCAACACATCCAAACAAGAGACTAGAAACACAACTATGGGTCAAAGTTCATTTGTTTCTGCTGTCTTACATCATCAACCTCAACACATCCAAACAAGAGACTAGAAACACAACTATGGGTCAAAGTTCATTTGTTTCTGCTGTCTTACATCATCAACACATCCAAACAAGAGACTAGAAACACAACTATGGGTCAAAGTTCATTTGTTTCTGCTGTCTTACACATCAACCTCAGAAACACAACTAACACATCCAAACAAGAGACTAGAAACACAACTATGGGTCAAAGTTCATTTGTTTCTGCTGTCTTACACATCAACCTCAACACATCCAAACAAGAGACTAGAAACACAACTATGGGTCAAAGTTCATTTGTTTCTGCTGTCTTACATCATCAACCTCAACACATCCAAACAAGAGACTAGAAACACAACTATGGGTCAAAGTTCATTTGTTTCTGCTGTCTTACACATCAACCTCAACACATCCAAACAAGAGACTAGAAACACAACTATGGGTCAAAGTTCATTTGTTTCTGCTGTCTTACATCATCAACCTCAACACATCCAAACAAGAGACTAGAAACACAACTATGGGTCAAAGTTCATTTGTTTCTGCTGTCTTACACATCAACCTCAACACATCCAAACAAGAGACTAGAAACACAACTATGGGTCAAAGTGCATTTGTTTCTGCTGTCTTACATCATCAACCTCAACACATCCAAACAAGAGACTAGAAACACAACTATGGGTCAAAGTTCATTTGTTTCGGCTGTCTTACACATCAACCTCAACACATCCAAACAAGAGACTAGAAACACAACTATGGGTCAAACATCAACCTCAACACATCCAAACAAGAGACTAGAAACACAACTATGGGTCAAAGTTCATTTGTTTCTGCTGTCTTACATCATCAACCTCAACACATCCAAACAAGAGACTAGAAACACAACTATGGGTCAAAGTTCATTTGTTTCTGCTGTCTTACATCATCAACCTCAACACATCCAAACAAGAGACTAGAAACACAACTATGGGTCAAAGTTCATTTGTTTCTGCTGTCTTACACATCAACCTCAACACATCCAAACAAGAGACTAGAAACACAACTATGGGTCAAAGTTCATTTGTTTCTGCTGTCTTACATCATCAACCTCAACACATCCAAACAAGAGACTAGAAACACAACTATGGGTCAAAGTTCATTTGTTTCTGCTGTCTTACACATCATCAACACATCCAAACAAGAGACTAGAAACACAACTATGGGTCAAAGTTCATTTGTTTCTGCTGTCTTACATCATCAACCTCAACACATCCAAACAAGAGACTGGAAACACAACTATGGGTCAAAGTTCATTTGTTTCTGCTGTCTTACACATCAACCTCAACACATCCAAACAAGAGACTAGAAACACAACTATGGGTCAAAGTTCATTTGTTTCTGCTGTCTTACATCATCAACCTCAACACATCCAAACAAGAGACTAGAAACACAACTATGGGTCAAAGTTCATTTGTTTCTGCTGTCTTACATCATCAACCTCAACACATCCAAACAAGAGACTGGAAACACAACTATGGGTCAAAGTTCATTTGTTTCTGCTGTCTTACATCATCAACCTCAACACATCCAAACAAGAGACTGGAAACACAACTATGGGTCAAAGTTCATTTGTTTCTGCTGTCTTACATCATCAACCTCAACACATCCAAACAAGAGACTAGAAACACAACTATGGGTCAAAGTTCATTTGTTTCTGCTGTCTTACATCATCAACCTCAACACATCCAAACAAGAGACTAGAAACACAACTATGGGTCAAAGTTCATTTGTTTCTGCTGTCTTACATCATCAACACATCCAAACAAGAGACTAGAAACACAACTATGGGTCAAAGTTCATTTGTTTCTGCTGTCTTACACATCAACCTCAACACATCCAAACAAGAGACTAGAAACACAACTATGGGTCAAAGTTCATTTGTTTCTGCTGTCTTACACATCAACCTCAACACATCCAAACAAGAGACTAGAAACACAACTATGGGTCAAAGTTCATTTGTTTCTGCTGTCTTACATCATCAACACATCCAAACAAGAGACTAGAAACACAACTGGTGATGCAAAACTCATTTCTCAGACCCATCTTTAATTAGCTGAAAATACTTTTCCACACAACTATGGGTCAAAGTTCATTGGTTTCTGCCGTGAACATTTTAAGGCATTTTAAGGCGTTAATTGGGGTTATTTTAGGCACCTCTTGCGTAAGATCAAAGTTATGCAAATGCTGGACTTGGTCACCCACACAAACACACACCATGCAGTTAATTGTGATCCTGGCTCATTTGTGAACCCCCACTGGAAAAGGTTTCCTCAGGTTCACCTTCTCTCCTGCTCAGATCCCATTACCAGCATCCTCTACAACAACTGTACTACAATCACACCTCTCCTGCTCAGATCCCATTACATCAATTACCAGCATCCTCTACAACAACTGTACTACAATCACACCTCTCCTGCTCAGATCCCATTACATTAATTACCAGCATCCTCTACAACAACTGTACTACAATCACAGCGTAGACGTTATACAATTATTATACATTTGTTTGTTGCTCTCAAGTGTTTTTCTTGCTCGACTTTTTTTTGACTGTGTTGAACATGACACTTTTTATATAATACATCGTCGAAATGTCTTCTTGATTGGAGGAAAAGTTTATTTGAAAGCCAATCAGATAGCAGATCATAATAATGAATGATGATGCGTTCAACGTGAAAATACAAGCATTGTTTTCACGTGACCAGAATATGTGTTCATATGTTGTTGTTTTTTTTTTTATTATGAATAAAGGATACAAAACAGACAATGATTTAGACACTGGGGAGAAGAAGGAACGAAATAGAGGTGTGGTTTCGCACATCTAGAAGACGACTAAGTTGCAACGCGATTGTGATCCTTTTAGGCCTGTTTCTCTGGGATTAATCATGTGTAACATGCCAGAAATGCCACCCATTCAATTTACCCACTGAAAATCCTTTCAGGAATTTTTGGGGCTTCTCGCCCTTCTAATTGCTATAATATTTAGTCGTTGTTTGAGCCTGAAAATACTGAACGCCAGTCGCTGTACACAGTGGAAGAATACTGACACGTTTCCATCACTACATGCTAAAGGCATGCCAGCCCTGTATTCAAGGTCAGCCTTGGATCTGTCGAAGGGATATCAGTACATCTGTTGGAGAAAGGCTCAGTGTCCGTCATGGAGAATTGGCTTTCCATCTCTACATTATATGGATAGACTAATGGAAAGACTACTAGACTAATGGAAAGGCTAATAGACTAATGGAAAGACTACTAGACTAATGGAAAGGCTAATAGAGTAATGGAAAGGCTAATAGACGACTGGAAAGACTAATAGACTAATGGAAAGACTAATGGAAAGACTAATGGACTAATGGAAAGGCTAATGGAAAGGCTAATGAAAAGACTGATAGACTAATGGAAAGGCTAATAGACTAATGGAAAGACTAATAGACTAATGGAAAGACTAATGGGCTCATGGAAAGACTAATAGACTCATGGAAAGACTAATGGACTAATGGAACGACTAATAGACTAATGGAAAGACTAATAGACTAATGAAAAGACTAATAGACTAATGGAAAGACTAATGGAAAGACTAATGGACTAATGGAAAGGCTAATGGAAAGGCTAATGAAAAGACTGATAGACTAATGGAAAGGCTAATAGACTAATGGAAAGACTAATAGACTAATGGAAAGACTAATGGGCTCATGGAAAGACTAATAGACTAATGGAAAGACTAATAGTCTAATGGAAAGACTAATACACTAATGGAAAGACTAATAGACTCAAGGAAAGACTAATGGGCTAATGGAAAGACTAATAGACTAATGGAAAGACTAATGGGCTAATGGAAAGACTAATAGACTAATGGGCTAATGGAAAGACTAATAGACTAATGGAAAGACCAATAGACTAATGAAAAGACTAATAGACTAATGGAAAGACTAATGGACTAATGGAAAGACTAATAGTCTAATGGAAAGACTAATAGACTAATGGAAAGACTAATAGACTCAAGGAAAGACTAATGGACTAATGGAAAGACTAATAGTCTAATGGAAAGACTAATAGACTAATGAAAAGACTAATGGACTAATGGAAAGACTAATAGTCTAATGGAAAGACTAATAGACTAATGGAAAGACTAATAGACTAATGGAAAGACTAATAGACTCAAGGAAAGACTAATGGGCTAATGGAAAGACTAATAGACTAATGGAAAGACTAATGGGCTAATGGAAAGACTAATAGACTAATGGGCTAATGGAAAGACTAATAGACTAATGGAAAGACTAATGGGCTAATGGAAAGACTAATAGACTAATGGAAATACTAATGTGCTATTGGAAATACTAATAGACTAATGGAAAGACTAATGGAAAGACTAACAGACTAATGGAAAGACTAATAGACTAATGGAAAGACTAATAGACGAATGGAAAGACTAATAGACTCATGGAAAGACTAATAGACTAATGGAAAGACTAATATACTAATGGAAAGACTAATATACTAATGGAAAGACTAATGTAAATACTAAGACTAATGGAAAGACTAATGGACTAATGGAAAGGCTAATGGAAAGACTAATAGTCTAATGGAAAGACTAATAGACTAATGGAAAGACTAATAGACTAATGGAAAGACGAATAGACTAATGGAAAGACTAATATACTAATGGAAAGACTAATGGAAATACTAAGACTAATGGAAAGACTAATGGACTAATGGAAAGGCTAATGGAAAGACTAATAGTCTAATGGAAAGACTAATAGGCTAATGGAAAGAATAATAGACTAATGGAAAGACTAATAGACTAATAGACTAATGGACTAATGGAAAGACTAATAGACTCATGGAAAGACTAAGAGACTAATGGAAAGACGAATAGACTAATGGAAAGACGAATAGACTAATGGAAAGACTAATAGACTCATGGAAAGACTAATAGACTAATGGAAATACTAATAGACTAATGGAAAGACTAATAGACTCATGGAACAAGTAATAGACCAATGGAAAGACTAATGGACTCATGGAAAGGCTAATAGTCTAATGAAAATACTAATAGACTAATGGAAAGACTAATAGACTAATGGAAATACTAATAGACTAATGGAAAGACTAATAGACTAATGGAAAGACTAATAGACTAATGGAAATACTAATAGACTAATGGAAAGACTAATAGACTAATGGAAAGACTAATAGACTAATGGAAATACTAATAGACTAATGGAAAGACTAATGGAAAGTCTAATGAAAATACTAATAGACTAATGGAAAGACTAATAGACTAATGGAAATAAATACTAATAGACTAATGGAAAGACTAATAGACTAATGGAAAGACTAATAGACTAATGGAAATACTAATAGACTAATGGAAAGACTAATAGACTAATGGAAAGACTAATAGACTAATGGAAATACTAATAGACTAATGGAAAGACTAATAGACTAATGGAAAGGCTAATGGACTAATGGAAAGGCTAATGGAAAGGCTAATGGAAATACTAATAGACTAATGGAAAGACGAATAGACTAATGGAAAGGCTAATGGACTAATGGAAAGGCTAATGGAAAGACTAATGGAAAGGCTAATGGAAAGACTAATAGAATAATGGAAATACTAATAGACCAATGGAACGACTAATAGACTAATGGAAAGACTAATAGACTAATGGAAAGACTAATAGACTAATGGAAAGACTAATAGACTAATGGAAAGACTAATAGACTAATGGAAAGGCTAATGGACTAATGGAAAGGCTAATGGACTAATGGAAAGGCTTATGGACTAATGGAAAGACTAATAGACTAATGGAAAGACTAATGGAAAGGATAATGGAAATACTAATAGACTAATGGAAAGACGAATAGACTAATGGAAAGGCTAATGGACTAATGGAAAGGCTAATGGAAAGACTAATGGAAAGGCTAATGGAAAGACTAATGGACAGACTAATGGAAAGGCTAATGGAAAGACTAATGGAAAGGCTAATGGAAAGGCTACTGGAAAGGCTAATGGAAAGACTAATGGAAAGGCTAATGGTAAGGCTAATGGAAAGGCTAATGGAAAGACTAATAGACTAATGGAAAGGCTAATGGAAAGGCTAATGGAAAGACTAATAGACTAATGGAAAGGCTAATGGAAAGACTAATGGAAAGGCTAATGGAAAGACTAATGGAAAGACTAATGGAAAGGCTAATGGAAAGACTAATAGACTAATGGAAAGGCTAATGGACTAATGGAAAGGCTAATAGAAAGACTAATGGAAAGGCTAATAGACTAATGGAAAGGCTAATGGAAAGACTAATGGAAAGACTAATGGCTACCACTACAGACAATTCCTTTGACCTCATGGCTTGGTTTTTGCACTGACATGCACTATCAACTGTGAGACCTTATATAGACAGGTGTGTGCCTTTCCAAATCATGTCCAATCCATTGAATTTACCACAGGTGGACTCCAATCAAGTTATAGAAACAGAATGCACTTGAGCTCAATTTTGAATCTCATAGCGAAGGGTCTGAATAATTATGTAAATAAGGTATTTTTGTTTTTTAATTTATAATACAATTCAAAAAATCAGTTTCGCTTTGTCATTATGTGGTATTGTGATGTCATTACGGGGTATTGAGTTTAGATTGCTGATTTTTTAAAAATAATTTAATACATTTTAGAATAAGGCTGTAACGTAACAAAATGCGGAAAAAGTCAAGGGGTCTGAATACTTTCAGAAGGCACTGTACACAGAGAAAATAGATATGCACGTGCACACACACACACACACACACACACACACACACACACACACACACACACACACACACACACACACACACACACACACACACACACACACACACACACACACACACACACACACACACACACACTAACACACACACACACCACACTAAGCCACCATAACATTCTGCTGGTCAGATGTTATATTTACAGGATTTACCCTACAGGACAAAAATAAACACAATAACACATTCATTACAGGATTGATCCTACAGGACAAAAAGAAACACGCTTTTCTCCAATGAAATTCTCCAGAGTCAGAGTCAGAGCCAGAGCCAGAGCCAGAGTCAGAGTCAGAGCCAGAGTCAGGGCCAGAGTCAGAGACAGAGTCAGAGTCTTCTCTCTGACTCCAGAGCCAGAGTCAGAGACAGAGAGAGCCATAGTTAGAGTCAGAGACAGAGACAGAGACAGAGTCAGAGTCAGAGTCAGAGTCAGAGACAGAGTCAGAGCCAGAGCCAGAGTCAGAGTCAGAGTCAGAGCAAGAGAGTCAGAGCCAGAGTCAGAGCCAGAGTCAGAGTCAGAGCCAGAGTCAGAGACAGAGTCTTCTCTCTGACTCCAGAGCCAGAGACAGAGAGAGCCAGAGTTAGAGTCAGAGTCAGAGTCAGAGTCAGAGACAGAGTCAGAGTCAGAGACAGAGCCAGAGTCAGAGTCAGAGTCAGAGCAAGAGAGTCAGAGCCAGAGTCAGAGCCAGAGTCAGAGACAGAGTCTTCTCTCTGACTCCAGAGCCAGAGTCAGAGACAGAGAGAGCCAGAGTCAGAGACAGAGTCGGAGACAGAGTCAGAGAAAGAGAGTCAGAGTCAGAGCCAGAGTCAGAGCCAGAGTCAGAGTCAGAGCCAGAGTCAGAGACAGAGTCTTCTCTCTGACTCCAGAGCCAGAGACAGAGAGAGCCAGAGTTAGAGTCAGAGTCAGAGTCAGAGTCAGAGTCAGAGTCAGAGACAGAGACAGAGTCAGAGACAGAGACAGAGCCAGAGTCAGAGTCAGAGCAAGAGAGTCAGAGCCAGAGCCAGAGTCAGAGCCAGAGCCAGAGTCAGAGTCAGAGCCAGAGCCAGAGTCAGAGTCAGAGCCAGAGCCAGAGTCAGAGACAGAGAGAGCCAGAGTCAGAGACAGAGTCAGAGCAAGAGAGTCAGAGCCAGAGCCAGAGCCAGAGTCAGAGACAGATAGAGACAGAGTCAGAGGCAGAGACAGAGAGAGCCAGTGTCAGAGACAGAGTCGGAGACAGAGTCAGAGAAAGAGAGTCAGAGCCAGAGCCAGAGCCAGAGCCAGAGTCAGAGTCAGAGAGAGCCAGAGTTAGAGTCAGAGTCAGAGTCAGAGACAGAGACAGAGACAGAGTCAGAGTCAGAGACAGAGCCAGAGCCAGAGCCAGAGCCAGAGCCAGAGCCAGAGTCAGAGTCAGAGACAGAGTCAGAGCAAGAGAGTCAGAGACAGAGCCAGAGCCAGTCAGAGCCAGAGTCATAGCCAGAGTCTGAGTCAGAGCCAGAGCCAGAGCCAGAAACAGAGTCTTCTCTCTGACTCCAGAGCCAGAGTCAGAGACAGAGAGAGACAGAGTCAGAGTCAGAGACAGAGAGAGCCAGTGTCAGAGACAGAGTCGGAGACAGAGTCAGAGAAAGAGTCGGAGACAGAGTCAGAGAAAGAGAGTCAGAGCCAGAGCCAGAGCCAGAGTCAGAGCCAGAGACAGAGTCTTCTCTCTGACTCCAGAGCCAGAGTCAGAGACAGAGAGAGCCAGTGTCAGAGACACAGTCGGAGACAGAGTCAGAGAAAGAGAGTCAGAGCCAGAGCCAGAGCCAGAGTCAGAGTCAGAGCCAGCGTCAGCGTCAGAGTTAGAGTCAGAGCCAGAGTCAGGGCCAGAGTCAGAGCCAGAGCCAGAGTCAGAGACAGAGTCAGAGTCAGAGACAGAGACAGAGTCAGAGCAAGAGAGTCAGAGCCAGAGCCAGATTCAGAGTCAGAGCCAGAGTCAGAGACAGAGTCTTCTCCAGAGCCAGAGTCAGAGACAGAGAGAGCCAGTCAGAGTCAGAGACAGAGAGAGCCAGAGACAGAGTCAGAGCAAGAGAGTCAGAGCCAGAGCCAGAGCCAGAGCCAGAGTCAGAGACAGAGTCTTCTCTCTGACTCCAGAGCCAGAGTCAGAGACAGAGAGAGCCAGAGTCAGAGACAGAGTCGGAGACAGAGTCAGAGAAAGAGAGTCAGAGCCAGAGCCAGAGTCAGAGTCAGAGCCAGAGCCAGAGCCAGAGTCAGAGTCAGAGCCAGAGTCAGAGACAGAGTCTTCTCTCTGACTCCAGAGCCAGAGTCAGAGACAGAGAGAGCCAGAGCCAGAGTCAGAGACAGAGAGAGCCAGAGTCAGAGTCAGAGCCAGAGCCAGAGCCAGAGCCAGAGTCAGAGCAAGAGAGTCAGAGCCAGAGCCAGAGCCAGAGCCAGAGTCAGAGACAGAGTCAGAGCCAGAGTCAGAGACAGAGACAGAGTCAGAGCAAGAGAGTCAGAGCCAGAGCCAGAGTCAGAGACAGAGAGAGCCAGAGTCAGAGTCAGAGACAGAGAGAGCCAGTGTCAGAGACAGAGTCGGAGACAGAGTCAGAGTCAGAGAAAGAGAGTCAGAGCCAGAGCCAGAGTCAGAGTCAGAGACAGAGTCTTCTCTCTGACTCCAGAGCCAGAGTCAGAGATAGAGAGAGCCAGAGTTAGAGTCCGAGTCCGAGTCAGAGACAGAGACAGAGACAGAGACAGAGAGTCAGAGACAGAGCCAGTCAGAGCCAGAGTCATAGCCAGAGTCTGAGTCAGAGCCAGAGCCAGAGCCAGAAACAGAGTCTTCACTCTGACTCCAGAGCCAGAGTCAGAGACAGAGAGAGCCAGAGTCAGAGTCAGAGACAGAGAGAGCCAGAGCCAGAGCCAGAGTCAGAGCCATAGCCAGAGTCAGAGACAGAGTCAGAGCAAGAGAGTCAGAGACAGAGCCAGAGCCAGTCAGAGCCAGAGTCATAGCCAGAGTCTGAGTCAGAGCCAGAGCCAGAGACAGAGAGAGCCAGTGTCAGAGACAGAGTCGGAGACAGAGTCAGAGAAAGAGAGTCAGAGACAGAGCCAGAGCCAGTCAGAGCCAGAGTCATAGCCAGAGTCTGAGTCAGAGCCAGAGCCAGAGCCAGAAACAGAGTCTTCTCTCTGACTCCAGAGCCAGAGTCAGAGACAGAGAGAGACAGAGTCAGAGTCAGAGACAGAGAGAGCCAGTGTCAGAGACAGAGTCGGAGACAGAGTCAGAGAAAGAGAGTCAGAGCCAGAGCCAGAGCCAGAGCCAGAGCCAGAGCCAGAGCCAGAGCCAGAGCCAGAGTCAGAGCCAGAGACAGAGTCTTCTCTCTGACTCCAGAGCCAGAGTCAGAGACAGAGAGAGCCAGAGTCAGAGTCAGAGTCAGAGACAGAGACAGAGTCAGAGTCAGAGACAGAGTCAGAGTCAGAGTCAGAGCCAGAGCCAGAGTCAGAGTAAGAGCCAGAGCCAGAGCCAGAGCCAGAGTCAGAGCCAGAGTCAGATTCTTCTCTCTGACTCCAGAGCCAGAGTCAGAGACAGAGAGAGCCAGAGTCAGAGACAAAGTCAGGGCAAGAGAGTCAGAGCCAGAGCCAGAGCCAGAGTCAGAGCCAGAGTCAGAGTCAGAGCCAGAGTCAGAGCCAGAGTCAGAGCAAGAGAGTCAGAGCCAGAGCCAGAGCCAGAGCCAGAGTCAGAGTCAGAGACAGAGTCTTCTCTCTGACTCCAGAGCCAGAGTCAGAGACAGAGAGAGCCAGAGCCAGAGTCAGAGTCAGAGACAGAGTCAGAGTCAGAGTCAGAGACAGAGTCAGAGTCAGAGTCAGAGTCAGAGTCAGAGCCAGAGCCAGAGTCAGAGTCAGAGCCAGAGCCAGAGCCAGAGACAGAGTCAGAGCCAGAGCCAGAGCCAGAGTCAGAGTAAGAGCCAGAGCCAGAGCCAGAGCCAGAGCCAGAGCCGGAGTCGGAGACAGAGTCAGAGCAAGAGAGTCAGAGACAGAGCCAGAGCCAGTCAGAGCCAGAGTCATAGCCAGAGTCTGAGTCAGAGCCAGAGTCAGAGACAGGGTCTTCTCTCTGACTCCAGAGCCAGAGTCAGAGACAAAGAGAGCCAGAGTCAGAGACAGAGACAGAGTCAGAGACAGAGACAGAGACAGAGTCAGAGCCAGAGTCATAGCCAGAGCCAGAGACAGAGTCAGAGCCAGAGTCAGAGACAGAGTCTTCTCTCTGACTCCAGAGCCAGAGTCAGAGACAGAGAGAGCCAGAGTCAGAGACAGAGTCAGAGACAGAGTCAGAGCAAGAGAGTCAGAGCCAGAGCCAGAGACAGAGTCTTCTCTCTGACTCCAGAGCCAGGGTCAGAGACAGAGACAGAGACAGAGACAGAGCCAGAGCCAGAGCCAGAGCCAGAGCCAGAGCCAGAGCCAGAGCCAGAGCCAGAGCCAGAGCCAGAGTCAGAGTCAGAGCCAGAGACAGAGCCAGAGCCAGAGCCAGAGAGAGTCAGAGCCAGAGTCAGAGCCAGAGACAGAGTCAGAGTGGGGAGAGAAAGGAAAATCAAATAGCGTCCATTGGGATGATAATTTAATAGGGAGGATAATGTAACAGAGATGGTACTTTAATAGGGACGTTAATTCAATAGGGATGATAATTCAAACCCACACTGCAGAAACCCACACTGCAGAAACCCACACTGCAGAAAGCCACACTGCATAAACCCACACTGAGAAACCCACACTGCAGAAACCCACACTGCAGAAACCCACACTGCAGAAAGCCATACTGCAGAAACCCACACTGCAGAAACCCACACTGCAGAAACCCACACTGCATAAACCCACACTGCAGAAACCCACACTGCAGAAACCCACACTGCAGAAACCCACACTGCAGAAAGCCACACTGCAGAAACCCACACTGAGAAACCCACACTGCAGAAACCCACACTGCAGAAACCCACACTGCAGAAACCCACTGCAGAAAGCCATACTGCAGAAACCCACACTGCAGAAAGCCACACTGCAGAAACCCACACTGCAGAAAGCCACACTGCAGAAAGCCATACTGCAGAAACCCACACTGCAGAAACCCACACTGCAGAAACCCACACTGCAGAACGCCACACTGCAGAAACCCACACTGCAGAACCCCACACTGCAGAACCCCACACTGCAGAACCCCATAACAGACACACAGTAGATATACACTACATTATAATACATTCAGAGTAATGTACTCACTCTCTCTCTCTCGCTCTCTCTCGTTCTTTCTTTCTCTTTCTTTCTTTCTCTCTCTCTCAATTCAGTTTAATTCAATTCAATGGGCTTTGTTGGCATGGGGAACGTGTTTACATTGTCAAAGAAAGTGGAATAGCCAATAAACAATCAGGAAATAACATTTGACATTACACTCACAAAAAAAAGTTTTTAAAGAATGCAAACAAAAATAAAGTCATATTATTCGCTATGTACAGTGTTGTAACAATGTGCAAATAGTTAAAGTACAAAAGGGAAAATAAATAAACACATAGGTTGTACTTACCATGTTCTTTTCTCTCCACCGGTTTCCCTTTTCCTGTGGTCACATGTCACAAATGTTGTTGCTATGGTAGCACACCGTGTTATCTCACCCAGTAGATACGGGACTTTATCAACATTGGATTTGTTTTCGAATTCTTTGTTTGTCTGTGTAATCTGAGGGAAATGTGTGTTTCTAATATGGTCATACATTGGGCAGGAGTTTAGGACGTGCAGCTCAGTTTCCACCTCATGTTGTGGGCATTGTGCACATAGCCTGTCCGATGGCGGACTCTCTGAACAAATGGCATTCTAGTTTGCTCTATTTTTTTTGTTAATTCTTTCCAATGTGTAAAGTAATTATCTATTTGTTTTCTCATGATTTGGTTGGGTCTAATTGTGTTGCTGTCCTGGGGCTCTGTGGGGTCTGTTTGTGTTTGTGAACAGAGCCCCAGGACCAGCTTGCTTAGGGGACTCTTCTCCAGGTTCATCTCTCTGTAGGTGATGGCTTTGTTATGGAAGATTTGGGAATCACTTCCTTTTTACGTGGTTGTAGAATTGAACGTCTCTTTTCTGGATTTGGATTTCTTCGGCCCCTTCTCTCTCTCATTGTCTGGGGATATTTTTCTCTGGTGTTTTCCTTCTTGGACCCCAGACCTCACAACCTCAATTCAGATCTCTCAAATTTTATGTTCTCTTTCCCTTCTTCTCCATCTCTCTCTCTCTCTCTCTTTCCTTCTCTCTCTCTCTCTCTCTCTCTCTCTCTCTCTCTCTCTCTCTCTCTCTCTCTCTCTCTCTCTCTCTCTCTCTCTCTCTCTCTCTCTCCTTCCTTTCTTCCCTCTCTCCCCCTCCCTCTCTCTCTGTCTCTGTCTGTCTCCCCTCTGTCTCTCTCTCTTTTTCTCTCTCCTCTCTCCACTCCCTCTCTCTCTTTCGCTCCGTCTCTCTCACTTTCCTTCCCTCTCTCTCCCCCTCCCTCTCTCCTCTCTCTCTCTCTCTCCCTCTCTCTCCCCCTCCTTCTCTCCCTATCCCCCTCCCCCTCTCCCTCTCCCTCTCTCTCCCCCTCCCTCTCTCCCTCTCTCCCCCTCCCTCTCTCCCTCCCTCTCTCTCTCCCTCACCGTCACACCATCACACCACACACCATCACACCACCCTCTCTCCCTCCCTCTTCCCTGTGTTATTATCATCTTCCTCCACAAAGGCCCTTTGAGAACAAGCTATAATAAAGGCAACCAATCATGTGCCTGAAATAAACATATTTACGAACAGCCAATTAGGCTTCGGTAGCCACGGAGACCTTGTTTGAGACAGAACCATGCAAGACCCAACACAGGAAACCAACAGTAGCAGGTCCTAACAAACCACCGAAGCACATGTCACTGTGAACACACCACATTGTATCAGCCTACAATATACACAGAGTGTACAAAACATTAAGAACACCTTCCTAATATTGAGTTGCAAACCCCTTTCCCCCCCTCAGAACAGCCTCAGTTCGTCAGGGCATGAACTCTACAAGGTTTCGAAAGTGTTCCACAGGATTGCTGGCCCTATTGGCTACCTCGTACAGTTCTTTCCATGTCATCCCATAGATGCTCAATTGTATTGAGATCTGGTGACTGAGCACTGCAGTAAGCTGAATTCACTCATATTTGAGGAAACATTCCTGGACAATCCTAGCCCTGTGGCATGCTGCATTATCCTGATGGGGGGAGAAAATCAATTTGCCACGAAGGGATGGATGCACCTGATTGGCAATGATGTTCAACATATCCTGTGCTATTGAAATATTTCTCCTCTTTTATAAAGGGTGCCCAAGGTGTGCCATGAAAACACACCGTCACACCATCACACCACACTATCACACCATCACACCATCACACCGTCACACCATCACACCATCACACCATCACCACCCACACCATCACACCCCACACTATCACACCATCACACCACCACCACCCACACCATCACACCATCACACCATCACCACCCACACCATCACACCATCACCACCCACACAATCACACCATCACCACCCACACCATCACACCATCACCACCCACACCATCACACCATCACACCATCACACCATCACACCATCACACCATCACACCGTCACACCATCACACCATCACACCATCACACCACACACACCATCACACCATCACACCATCACACCATCACATCACACCATCACACCATCACACCACACCATCACACCATCACACCATCACACCACACTATCACACCATCACACCCCACACCATCACACCATCACACCACACACCATCACACCATCACACCATCACACCCCACACCATCACACCATCACACCATCACACCCCACACCATCACACCATCACACCATCACACCATCACCACCACCCCACACCATCACACCATCACACCATCACACCATCACACCATCACACCCACACCATCACACCATCACACCATCACCACCCACACCATCACACCATCACACCATCACACCATCACACCATCACACCATCACACCATCACACACCATCACACCATCACACCATCACACCATCACACCATCACACCATCACACCATCACACCATCACACCATCACACCATCACCACCCACACCATCACACCATCACACCTCACACCATCACACCATCACACCATCACACCATCACACCATCACACCATCACACCATCACACCATCACACCATCACACCATCACACCATCACACCATCACACCATCACACCATCACACCATCACACCATCACATCATCACACCATCACACCATCACACCATCACACCATCACACCATCACACCATCACACCATCACATCATCACACCATCACACCATCACACCACACTATCACACCATCACACCACACACCCACACCATCACACCCCACACCATCACACCATCACACACCCACACCATCACACCCCACACCATCACACCATCACACCCACACCATCACACCATCACACCATCACACCATCACACCACACACCCACCATCACATCCATCACACCCCACACCATCACACCACACCATCACACCATCACACCCCACACCACACCATCACACCATCACACCATCATCACCCCACACCATCACACCACACCATCACACCATCACACCATCACACCCCACACCATCACACCCACACCATCACACCATCACACCATCACACCATCACACCATCACACCATCACACCACACACCCATCACACCACACACCATCACACCATCACACCTCACGCCCCACACTATCACACCACACACCATCACACCATCACACCCCATACCATCACACCCCACACCATCACACCATCACACCACACCATCACACCACACGCCCCACACCATCACACCATCACACCCCACACCATCACACCATCACACCCACACACCCCACACATCACACCATCACACACAGCCCACACCATCACACCATCACACCACACCATCACACCATCACACCATCACACCATCACACCATCACACCATCACACCACACTATCACACCATCACACCATCACACCATCACACCCCACACCATCACACCATCACCATCACACCATCACACCATCACACCCCACACCATCACACCATCACACCACACACCCCACACCATCACACCATCACACCCCACACCATCACACCCCCACACCATCACACCCCCACCATCACATCACACCATCACCACCATCACACCCACACCATCACACCATCACACCATCACACCATCACACCTCACACCCCACACTATCACACCACACACCATCACACCATCACACCCCATCACACCATCACACCCCATACCATCACACCCCACACCATCACACCATCACACCACACCATCACACACACCATCACATCACACCATCACCCACACCATCACACCATCACACCTCACGCCACACACATCACACCATCACACCACACACCATCACACCATCACACCATCACACCCCACACCATCACACCACCCCCTCCCACACCATCACACACCACACCATCACACCACACACCATCACACCCACACACCATCACACCATCACACCACACCATCACACCACATGCCCCACACCATCACACCATCACACCATCACACCATCACACCACACCCCACACCATCACACCACACCATCACACCATCACACCCCACACCATCACACCATCACACCCCACACCATCACACCCCACACCATCACACCACACACCATCACACCATCACACCATCACACCACACCATCACACCATCACCACCCCACACCCCACACCATCACACCCCACACCATCACACCATCACACCCCACACCATCACACCCCACACCATCACACCATCACACCATCCCACACCATCACACCCCACACCATCACACCCCACACCATCACACCCCACACCATCACACCATCACCACCCACACCATCACACCCCACACAGGAGGAGGAGGAGAGGAGGAGAGGAGGAGGAGAACAGGAGGAGGACAGGGAAGAGGAGGACAGGGAGGAGGAGGAGGAGGAGGAGGAGGAGGAGGAGGAGGAGGAGGAGGAGGAGGAGGAGGAGGAGGAGGAGGACAGGGGGTGGTGGAGGAGAAACAGGAAGAGATAGGAGGAGGAGGAGGAGAAACAGGAAGAGATAGAAAGAGGAGTCCTGTTTTCAGAGCAGGATATTAGGCTTGTTGTTGACTAATACATCCTGGGAGATAAGATCCTTGCTATGGTGACCTCATCTCATACACTGATGTCATCAACCCAGAACAGAACAGTCATCTGAGAACGCTGGCGGGCCATTGGCCAAATGTCATTTAGCCAGCACTGTCCTCATAAATTGAATCAATTTGCAGAGAGAGATGATGTACAATCCTCAATTATTGATCAGTGATCACCAATCTCCATCCTTTAGAGCCGGTCCTATAAATCTGTCGCTCTAACATTGTAATGTCTATGTCTTAAACACGCATTCAGACTAATAATTGTAGCTGCTATGGTACATTGACATTAACTGAATGCATGTAATTGATGACGAAAAAAAATGGGTTTTGAATGATAATGACATTACAAGATAGACAGATAAGGTTTTGGTAGATGAACAGGTTTGTCTAAGCTGGCGTGAATACCAGATGGACAGAGGAAATACAATGGGGTGGAACCTTTCTGGCTGGAGGCTAGTCTCTCTAGACGGATGGGTTGCCCACACTATACCAATTGTTCCAGCAGGTCTGTACTAAGACCAACCTCAGTTTGGCAGAGAGGAAAGGGAAGAGTTTCGACGCAGGCCGGAAACATCCCTCCAGAACCCTATCTGTTCATGCCCTGCCGGAAGCTTCCCTCTAGAACCCTATCTGTTCATGCCCTGCCGGAAGCTTCCCTCCAGAACCCTATCTGTTCATGCCCTGCCGGAAACATCCCTCCAGAACCCTATCTGTTCATGCCCTGCCGTAAACATCCCTCCAGAACCCTATCTGTTCATGCCCTGCCGGAAACATCCCTCCAGAACCCTATCTGTTCATGCCCTGCCGGAAGCTTCCCTCTAGAACCCTATCTGTTCATGCCCTGCCGGAAGCTTCCCTCCAGAACCCTATCTGTTCATGCCCTGCCGGAAGCTTCCCTCCAGAACCATATCTGTTCATGCCCTGCCGGAAACATCCCTCCAGAACCCTATCTGTTCATGCCCTGCCGGAAGCTTCCCTCTAGAACCATATCTGTTCATGCCCTGCCGGAAGCTTCCCTCTAGAACCATATCTGTTCATGCCCTGCCGGAAACATCCCTCCAGAACCCTATCTGTTCATGCCCTGCCGGAAGCTTCCCTCCAGAACCCTATCTGTTCATGCCCTGCCGGAAGCTTCCCTCCAGAACCTTATCTGTTCATGCCCTGTCGGAAGCTTCCCTCTAGAACCCTATCTGTTCATGCCCTGCCGGAAGCTTCCCTCTAGAACCCTATCTGTTCATGCCCTGCCGGAAGCTTCCCTCCAGAACCCTATCTGTTCATGCCCTGCCGGAAGCTTCCCTCTAGAACCCTATCTGTTCATGCCCTGCCGGAAGCTTCCCTCTAGAACCCTATCTGTTCATGCCCTGCCGGAAACATCCCTCCAGAACCCTATCTGTTCATGCCCTGCCGGAAGCTTCCCTCTAGAACCCTATCTGTTCATGCCCTGCCGGAAGCTTCCCTCTAGAACCCTATCTGTTCATGCCCTGCCGGAAACATCCCTCCAGAACCCTATCTGTTCATGCCCTGCCGGAAGCTTCCCTCCAGAACCCTATCTGTTCATGCCCTGCCGGAAGCTTCCCTCCAGAACCCTATCTGTTCATGCCCTGCCGTAAACATCCCCGGTAGATAGTTAGATGGAGTTTGCAGAGGATATATCAATGAGTGAGTAGTTTCCATGCACCATGATATTGGCGTTACAAGCTTACAACCACTGACTGGATGTAGTTGAATTCAGAACATGGCCCATTCTAACAGTATTCTCCCTGTACACCAAGTCAGGACCATTGGATAAATAAAGGGGGCATATAAGCAGACAGTGATAGTTTTTACAATATTCTATGATGACATCTCTCTGAAACTGGCTATGGGCTACATGTGCACCATCAACTCATAACAGTAGGCTAAGTTCTGAGGGAGAGAGTGAGCATATATTTAGGGTGAGACACGTAGGCTACTAACAGCTTACTACACAACATACACTTGGTATTACTTTCTTAGCTACAGTAAACATATCTCCCTGGCATATTACATCATTTATGCAGCAGCAGACAAGACATAGGCCTATTTTTGGACTCACTGTTGTTGTGCTGTGCTCACTTGAACAGGGATGTTGCGCGGCGGTCCTTCTTGTGGGCAAACTTTGTCATCAAACTTTGTCATCAACAGCCTGGCATTCTCTGAATTGATGGTGTTTTCAAGAAAACTGGGAACTCTGGGGGGAAAAAACGAGGTTGAAGCATTAAATCAGTGATCTTCAGGTCAGAAAGTCGGAGCACTAGAAAGAGACCTAAATTCCAGAATTCCGAGTTGGATGACAATTCAAAACATATTTTTCCCAGTCGGAGCTTGTTTTTTTTCATGTTCCCATTTTTGTTGAACGAAGTCTGAGATTTCCCAGTTGTTTGAACAACTCACCTACAATGTCCTATCTAGAACCTAAAAGGGTTCTTAGGTTGTCCCCATAGGAGAACCCTTTGAAGAACCCCTTTTGGTTCCAGGTAGAACCCTCTTAGTTCCGCATTGTGTCCACATCTGTCATGTTTATACTGGTGATTTTAGCATGTCAACCTTGGTGGGGAAAACTGAACATTTTTTTTTTTATAGAAGCCATGCCAGCAAAGGCACTGTTCAACACTAAACAATACATGAATTGGACAATAACGGTGACAAACGGTGCCCACAAACTGTTAGGGTCTACATAAAAGCTGTCCCGACTTCAGAGCTTTCTTTTCAGCACCATGGAGTGAATCTTTACCACCGCTACACCTGGCTATCAGCGGAGTCTTGTCTGGCAGTGAAGCTCATTCAGCCTCAGTTACTGCCTTTAAAAAAAAACATAGCTGATATGTCTGACTTGCTTAAACAAATGTGGTTTTTACTGACTCCTTGTAGATTTTGTGTAACTCGTTGAAAACCTTCAATAATAAAGAACTTTAGACTTTAGACTTTTGAACCATCATTAAGTATAAGAAAGTGCAAGTAAACGAGCTGCGACAAGGTCGGCCTCCGTTCAGCGTTTTCAAAATGTACAGCGACAGAAATTCGGATGAGAGAGAGAGAGAGAGAGAGAGAGAGAGAGAGAGAGAGAGAGAGAGAGAGAGAGAGAGAGAGAGAGAGAGAGAGAGAGAGAGAGTGCCGGAAGAGGAGAGATGAGATGGAGAGAGAGATGGAGACAGAGATGGAGAGAGAGAGAGGGGGGGAGAGTGTGAGAGAGAGATAGACAGGTGGAGCGAGAGAGAGAGAGAGAGAGAGAGCAAGAGAGAGGGAGCGAGAGAGAGACAGAGTGAGAGAGAAACAGACAGAGAATGAGAGTGAGAGAGAGAGAGAGAGAAAGAAAGTGGGAGAGAGAGAGAGAGGGAGAGAGAGGGAGAGAAAAAGGGAGAGAGAGACAGAAACTGAACTGGTAAACATGGTTACAGAGTCAACAACATTATAGTATCCCCTCCTCGTGAAGAACAGCACATCAGCTAACTTTAATACACAGAGTAAGCAAAACAAAGAAATGCATCATTCCAACATTGGCTCAAATGATTAATATGATACTAATGAGATAGACTTATACAAGCAATATAACAATTGAGATGCACAAACGATGGTAAAAGGGAACGATGAGCGAATAAGAGGCCATTTCGATTAAGACATTCATGTGCGAGCTCAGACGGACAATATGCCTATTTGTTCAGCACTTTTGAAATGGGCAGCGACAGAATTCAGAACATGGGCCGTACTTTCAGTATTCTCCCTGTACACCAAGTCAGAAGCATTGGATAAATAAAGGGGACATATAAGCAGACAGTGATAGTTTTTACAATATTCTATGGTGACATTTATCTGAAACTGGCTACATGTGCACCACCAAGTCAAAACAGTAGGCTAAATTCTGAGGGGGAGATTGACCATATTCTTAGGGTGAGACAGTGGTGGAAAAAGTACCCAGTTGTCATACTTGAGTATAAGTAAAGATAGCTTCACAAAAAATGACTCAAGTAAAAGTGAAAGTCACCCAGTAAAATATGACTTGAGCAAAAGTCTAAAAGTATTTGGTTTTAAATATACTTAAGTATCAAAAGTAAATGTAATTGCTAAACTATACTTATATACTTAAGTATTGAAAGTAAAAGTTCAATTATAAATCATTTCAAATTCCCTGTATTAAAAAAACCAGATGGCACCATTTTCTTTTTTTGTAACTGTAGGAATAACCAGGGGCCTGGAACTCCAACACTCAGACATAGTGAGTCCGCCAGGCAATAGGGACTGTAGGAATGTAACTGTAGGAATAACCAGGGGCCTGGAACTCCAACACTCAGACATAGTGAGTCCACCAGGCAATAGGGACTGTAGGAATGTAACTGTAGGAATAACCAGGGGCCTGGAACTCCAACACTCAGACATAGTGAGTCCACCAGGCAATAGGGACTGTAGGAATGTAACTGTAGGAATAACCAGGGGCCTGGAACTCCAACACTCAGACATAGTGAGTCCACCAGGCAATAGGGACTGTAGGAATGTAACTGTAGGAATAACCAGGGGCCTGGAACTCCAACACTCAGACATAGTGAGTCCACCAGGCAATAGGGACTGTAGGAATGTAACTGTAGGAATAACCAGGGGCCTGGAACTCCAACACTCAGGCATAGTGAGTCCGCCAGGCAATAGGGACTGTAGGAATGTAACTGTACGAATAACCAGGGGCCTGGAACTCCAACACTCAGACATAGTGAGTCCACCAGGCAATAGGGACTGTAGGAATGTAACTGTAGGAATAACCAGGGGCCTGGAACTCCAACACTCAGACATAGTGAGTCCACCAGGCAATAGGGACTGTAGGAATGTAACTGTACGAATAACCAGGGGCCTGGAACTCCAACACTCAGACATAGTGAGTCCGCCAGGCAATAGGGACTGTAGGAATGTAACTGTATGAATAACCAGGGGCCTGGAACTCCAACACTCAGACATAGTGAGTCCACCAGGCAATAGGGACTGTAGGAATGTAACTGTAGGAATAACCAGGGGCACACTCCAACACTCAGACATAGTGAGTCCGCCAGGCAATAGGGACTGTAGGAATGTAACTGTAGGAATAACCAGGGGCCTGGAACTCCAACACTCAGACATAGTGAGTCCACCAGGCAATAGGGACTGTAGGAATGTAACTGTACGAATAACCAGGGGCCTGGAACTCCAACACTCAGACATAGTGAGTCCACCAGGCAATAGGGACTGTAGGAATGTAACTGTACGAATAACCAGGGGCCTGGAACTCCAACACTCAGACATAGTGAGTCCACCAGGCAATAGGGACTGTAGGAATGTAAATGTAGGAATAACCAGGGGCCTGGAACTCCAACACTCAGACATAGTGAGTCCACCAGGCAATAGGGACTGTAGGAATGTAAATGTAGGAATAACCAGGGGCCTGGAACTCCAACACTCAGACATAGTGAGTCCGCCAGGCAATAGGGACTGTAGGAATGTAACTGTACGAATAACCAGGGGCCTGGAACTCCAACACTCAGACATAGTGAGTCCACCAGGCAATAGGGACTGTAGGAATGTAACTGTACGAATAACCAGGGGCCTGGAACTCCAACACTCAGACATAGTGAGTCCGCCAGGCAATAGGGACTGTAGGAATGTAACTGTAGAAATAACCAGGGGCCTGGAACTCCAACACTCAGACATAGTGCGTCTGCCAGGCAATAGGGACTGTAGGAATGTAACTGTAGGAATAACCAGGGGCCGGGAACTCCAACACTCAGACATAGTGAGTCCGCCAGGCAATAGGGACTGTAGGAATGTAACTGTAGGAATAACCAGGGGCCTGGAACTCCAACACTCAGACATAGTGCGTCTGCCAGGCAATAGGGACTGTAGGAATGTAACTGTAGGAATAACCAGGGGCCGGGAACTCCAACACTCAGACATAGTGAGTCCGCCAGGCAATAGGGACTGTAGGAATGTAACTGTAGGAATAACCAGGGGCCTGGAACTCCAACACTCAGACATAGTGAGTCCACCAGGCAATAGGGACTGTAGGAATGTAACTGTAGGAATAACCAGGGGCCTGGAACTCCAACACTCAGACATAGTGAGTCCACCAGGCAATAGGGACTGTAGGAATGTAACTGTACGAATAACCAGGGGCCTGGAACTCCAACACTCAGACATAGTGAGTCCGCCAGGCAATAGGGACTGTAGGAATGTAACTGTACGAATAACCAGGGGCCTGGAACTCCAACACTCAGACATAGTGAGTCCGCCAGGCAATAGGGACTGTAGGAATGTAACTGTACGAATAACCAGGGGCCTGGAACTCCAACACTCAGACATAGTGAGTCCGCCAGGCAATAGGGACTGTAGGAATGTAACTGTAGGAATAACCAGGGGCCTGGAACTCCAACACTCAGACATAGTGAGTCCGCCAGGCAATAGGGACTGTAGGAATGTAACTGTAGGAATAACCAGGGGCACACTCCAACACTCAGACATAGTGAGTCCGCCAGGCAATAGGGACTGTAGGAATGTAACTGTACGAATAACCAGGGGCCTGGAACTCCAACACTCAGACATAGTGAGTCCGCCAGGCAATAGGGACTGTAGGAATGTAACTGTAGGAATAACCAGGGGCACACTCCAACACTCAGACATAGTGAGTCCACCAGGCAATAGGGACTGTAGGAATGTAACTGTAGGAATAACCAGGGGCCTGGAACTCCAACACTCAGACATAGTGAGTCCGCCAGGCAATAGGGACTGTAGGAATGTAACTGTAGGAATAACCAGGGGCACACTCCAACACTCAGACATAGTGAGTCCGCCAGGCAATAGGGACTGTAGGAATGTAACTGTACGAATAACCAGGGGCCTGGAACTCCAACACTCAGACATAGTGAGTCCGCCAGGCAATAGGGACTGTAGGAATGTAACTGTACGAATAACCAGGGGCCTGGAACTCCAACACTCAGACATAGTGAGTCCACCAGGCAATAGGGACTGTAGGAATGTAACTGTAGGAATAACCAGGGGCCTGGAACTCCAACACTCAGACATAGTGAGTCCGCCAGGCAATAGGGACTGTAGGAATGTAACTGTAGGAATAACCAGGGGCACACTCCAACACTCAGACATAGTGAGTCCACCAGGCAATAGGGACTGTAGGAATGTAACTGTACGAATAACCAGGGGCCTGGAACTCCAACACTCAGACATAGTGAGTCCACCAGGCAATAGGGACTGTAGGAATGTAACTGTACGAATAACCAGGGGCCTGGAACTCCAACACTCAGACATAGTGAGTCCGCCAGGCAATAGGGACTGTAGGAATGTAACTGTAGGAATAACCAGGGGCCTGGAACTCCAACACTCAGACATAGTGAGTCCGCCAGGCAATAGGGACTGTAGGAATGTAACTGTACGAATAACCAGGGGCCTGGAACTCCAACACTCAGACATAGTGAGTCCACCAGGCAATAGGCACTGTAGGAATGTAACTGTACGAATAACCAGGGGCCTGGAACTCCAACACTCAGACATAGTGAGTCCACCAGGCAATAGGGACTGTAGGAATGTAACTGTAGGAATAACCAGGGGCCTGGAACTCCAACACTCAGACATAGTGAGTCCGCCAGGCAATAGGGACTGTAGGAATGTAACTGTAGGAATAACCAGGGGCCTGGAACTCCAACACTCAGACATAGTGAGTCCACCAGGCAATAGGGACTGTAGGAATGTAACTGTAGGAATAACCAGGGGCCTGGAACTCCAACACTCAGACATAGTGAGTCCGCCAGGCAATAGGGATGGCCAGGGATGTTCTCTTGATACATTCGTGAATTGGACCATTTTCTTGTCCATGCCAGCCATTCAAAATGTAGAGTACTTTTGAGTGTCAGGGAAAATGTTTGGAGTAAAAAGTACATCATTGTCTTTAGGAATGTAGTGAAGTAAAAGTTGTCAAAAATATGAATAGTAAAATAAAGTTTAGATACCCCCAAAACTACTTAAGTAGTACTTTAAAGTATTTTTACTTAAGCATTTTACACCACTGGTGAGACAACAGCTTACTACACAACATACACTTGGTATTACTTTCTTAGCTACAGTAAACATATCTCCCTGGCATATTACATCATTTATGCAGCAGCAGACAAGACATAGGCCTATTTTTGGACTCACTGTTGTTGTGCTGTGCTCACTTGAACAGGGATGTGGCGCGGCGGTCCTTCTTGTGGGCAAACTTTGTCATCAAACTTTGTCGTCAAAAGCCTGGCATTCTCTGAATTGATGGTGCTTTCAAGACAACTGGGAACTCTGGCAGGAAACGAGGTTGAAGCATTAAATCAGTGATCTTCAGGTCAGAAAGTCGGAGCACTAGAAAGAGTTTTAAATTCCCGACTGAAAAAGTATTTTCCCAATCGGAGCTCATTTTGTCTGTGTTTCCCAGTTTTGTTGAAGGCACTGAAGTCTGAAATTACCCAGTTCTGAATTCCCAGTTGTTTGGAACCTGGCAGAAGACATGCTGAATAGACGTATTCAACCTTTTCTAGCCCATTGTGTTGCCTGTGAATGTTTATCCTTTTAATCTTTCAGACAGATGTTTTAAACCCTTAAAGAGAGAGACTTGGACCACACACCCTCTCCACCGAATAGCAGGCAGGGGAAGCATCACAGTCAGCCATGGATTCCGTCCAAATCACTCATTGTTGAATTTGCTGATGGCTGATGATCACTGATAAGTTGTAACTATGATTTATCTTCATATGACAAGGATTTATAAAAGGATTTGCCAGTAGGTTGCCAATGTGATTCATGATTGATGACTTCTTGTCTTGCTAGCTAGCTTGCTAGCTAAGATGTTGACATGATTGGGGCAGCAGGGTAGCCTAGTGGTTAGAATGTTGGACTAGTAATCGAAAGGTTGCAAGTTTGAATCCCCGAGCTGACAAGGTACAAATCTGTCATTCTGCCCCTGAACAGGCAGTTAACCCACTGGTCCTAGGCCGTCATTGAAAATAATAATTTCTTCTTAACTGACTTGCCTGGTAAAATAAAGGTAAAATAAAATTTAAAAAATGATCAGTCCCAATCCAAGCTACGGTAGATATAAAGTGATTTGACATCATTTTATCTGTGGCCAATGACCTTGAGCGTTCTTGGACGGTCCCTTCTAATATAAATCTATGGCAGCAGCCAAGGGTTCTTGAACTGCCAAGCTCTCCCTGAAGATTATGCGGGTGACGTAGTGTCCCCATGAGTGACAGAACACTGAGCCAATCATGGCGCAACTAGAGAAAATGACCGACACCTACGCTCTGTGGTTCAGCTGGCAGACCCTCCACCATAAAAAGCATTGACCTAGACTGAAAGGGCTGCATTTTCGAGATGCCTTACTCAAGAAAGAGACCATGTTTGTATGCGGCTTTATTAACTCAAGGATTTATTTCTTTTTTTTTTTACATTGTTTGCAAACTGATATGCAACACATATTAATTCCAAAATAACATGCAATATAGGCGACCGGTCGCCAAAGCATGTTTCCAAGGAGAACATTTTTAAGCCTAACCAAACTCGTGATTGTCACGTTCTGACCGTAGTTCCTTTGTTTTGTCTTTGTTTGAGTATGGTCAGGGAGGGGGGTTGGGGTGGGCAGTATATGTTATTTTTTATATATTTGGGGATTTCTGTGTTTGGCCTGGTATTGTTCTCAATCAGAGGCAGCTGTCAATCGTTGTCCCTGATTGAGAACCATACTTAGGTAGCCTGGTTGTCCCTGATTGAGAACCATACTTAGGTAGCCTGGTTGTCCCTGATTGAGAACCATACTTAGGTAGCCTGGTTGTCCCTGATTGAGAACCATACTTAGGTAGCCTGGTTGTCCCTGATTGAGAACCATACTTAGGTAGCCTGGTTGTCCCTGATTGAGAACCATACTTAGGTAGCCTGGTTGTCCCTGATTGAGAACCATACTTAGGTAGCCTGGTTGTCCCTGATTGAGAACCATACTTAGGTAGCCTGGTTGTCCCTGATTGAGAACCATACTTAGGTAGCCTGGTTGTCCCTGATTGAGAACCATACTTAGGTAGCCTGGTTGTCCCTGATTGAGAACCATACTTAGGTAGCCTGGTTGTCCCTGATTGAGAACCATACTTAGGTAGCCTGGTTGTCCCTGATTGAGAACCATACTTAGGTAGCCTGGTTGTCCCTGATTGAGAACCATACTTAGGTAGCCTGGTTGTCCCTGATTGAGAACCATACTTAGGTAGCCTGGTTGTCCCTGATTGAGAACCATACTTAGGTAGCCTGGTTGTCCCTGATTGAGAACCATACTTAGGTAGCCTGGTTGTCCCTGATTGAGAACCATACTTAGGTAGCCTGGTTGTCTCTGATTGAGAACCATACTTAGGTAGCCTGGTTGTCCCTGATTGAGAACCATACTTAGGTAGCCTGGTTGTCCCTGATTGAGAACCATACTTAGGTAGCCTGGTTGTCCCTGATTGAGAACCATACTTAGGTAGCCTGGTTGTCCCTGATTGAGAATCATACTTAGGTAGCCTGGTTGTCCCTGATTGAGAACCATACTTAGGTAGCCTGGTTGTCTCTGATTGAGAATCATACTTAGGTAGCCTGGTTGTCCCTGATTGAGAACCATACTTAGGTAGCCTGGTTGTCCCTGATTGAGAACCATACTTAGGTAGCCTGGTTGTCCCTGATTGAGAACCATACTTAGGTAGCCTGGTTGTCCCTGATTGAAAACCATACTTAGGTAGCCTGGTTGTCTCTGATTGAGAACCATACTTAGGTAGCCTGGTTGTCCCTGATTGAGAACCATACTTAGGTAGCCTGGTTGTCCCTGATTGAGAACCATACTTAGGTAGCCTGGTTGTCCCTGATTGAGAACCATACTTAGGTAGCCTGGTTGTCCCTGATTGAGAACCATACTTAGGTAGCCTGGTTGTCCCTGATTGAGAACCATACTTAGGTAGCCTGGTTGTCCCTGATTGAGAACCATACTTAGGTAGCCTGGTTGTCCCTGATTGAGAACCATACTTAGGTAGCCTGGTTGTCCCTGATTGAGAACCATACTTAGGTAGCCTGGTTGTCCCTGATTGAGAACCATACTTAGGTAGCCTGGTTGTCCCTGATTGAGAACCATACTTAGGTAGCCTGGTTGTCCCTGATTGAGAACCATACTTAGGTAGCCTGGTTGTCCCTGATTGAGAACCATACTTAGGTAGCCTGGTTGTCCCTGATTGAGAACCATACTTAGGTAGCCTGGTTGTCCCTGATTGAGAACCATACTTAGGTAGTCTGGTTGTCCCTGATTGAGAACCATACTTAGGTAGCCTGGTTGTCCCTGATTGAGAACCATACTTAGGTAGCCTGGTTGTCCCTGATTGAGAACCATACTTAGGTAGCCTGGTTGTCCCTGATTGAGAACCATACTTAGGTAGCCTGGTTGTCTCTGATTGAGAACCATACTTAGGTAGCCTGGTTGTCCCTGATTGAGAACCATACTTAGGTAGCCTGGTTGTCTCTGATTGAGAACCATACTTAGGTAGCCTGGTTGTCCCTGATTGAGAACCATACTTAGGTAGCCTGGTTGTCCCTGATTGAGAACCATACTTAGGTAGCCTGGTTGTCCCTGATTGAGAACCATACTTAGGTAGCCTGGTTGTCTCTGATTGAGAACCATACTTAGGTAGCCTGGTTGTCCCTGATTGAGAACCATACTTAGGTAGCCTGGTTGTCCCTGATTGAGAACCATACTTAGGTAGCCTGGTTGTCCCTGATTGAGAACCATACTTAGGTAGCCTGGTTGTCTCTGATTGAGAACCATACTTAGGTAGCCTGGTTGTCCCTGATTGAGAACCATACTTAGGTAGCCTGGTTGTCCCTGATTGAGAACCATACTTAGGTAGCCTGGTTGTCCCTGATTGAGAACCATACTTAGGTAGCCTGGTTGTCTCTGATTGAGAACCATACTTAGGTAGCCTGGTTGTCCCTGATTGAGAACCATACTTAGGTAGCCTGGTTGTCCCTGATTGAGAACCATACTTAGGTAGCCTGGTTGTCCCTGATTGAGAACCATACTTAGGTAGCCTGGTTGTCCCTGATTGAGAACCATACTTAGGTAGCCTGGTTGTCCCTGATTGAGAACCATACTTAGGTAGCCTGGTTGTCCCTGATTGAGAACCATACTTAGGTAGCCTGGTTGTCCCTGATTGAGAACCATACTTAGGTAGCCTGGTTGTCCCTGATTGAGAACCATACTTAGGTAGCCTGGTTGTCTCTGATTGAGAACCATACTTAGGTAGCCTGGTTGTCCCTGATTGAGAACCATACTTAGGTAGCCTGGTTGTCCCTGATTGAGAACCATACTTAGGTAGCCTGGTTGTCCCTGATTGAGAACCATACCTAGGTAGCCTGGTTGTCTCCTGATTGAGAACCATACTTAGGTAGCCTGGTTGTCCCTGATTGAGAACCATACTTAGGTAGCCTGGTTGTCCCTGATTGAGAACCATACTTAGGTAGCCTGGTTGTCCCTGATTGAGAACCATACTTAGGTAGCCTGGTTGTCCCTGATTGAGAACCATACTTAGGTAGCCTGGTTGTCCCTGATTGAGAACCATACTTAGGTAGCCTGGTTGTCCCTGATTGAGAACCATACTTAGGTAGCCTGGTTGTCCCTGATTGAGAACCATACTTAGGTAGCCTGGTTGTCCCTGATTGAGAACCATACTTAGGTAGCCTGGTTGTCCCTGATTGAGAACCATACTTAGGTAGCCTGGTTGTCCCTGATTGAGAACCATACTTAGGTAGCCTGGTTGTCCCTGATTGAGAACCATACTTAGGTAGCCTGGTTGTCCCTGATTGAGAACCATACTTAGGTAGCCTGGTTGTCCCTGATTGAGAACCATACTTAGGTAGCCTGGTTGTCCCTGATTGAGAACCATACTTAGGTAGCCTGGTTGTCTCTTATTGAGAACCATACTTAGGTAGCCTGGTTGTCCCTGATTGAGAACCATACTTAGGTAGCCTGGTTGTCTCTGATTGAGAACCATACTTAGGTAGCCTGGTTGTCCCTGATTGAGAACCATATTTAGGTAGCCTGGTTGTCCCTGATTGAGAACCATATTTAGGTAGCCTGGTTGTCCCTGATTGAGAACCATACTTAGGTAGCCTGGTTGTCTCTGATTGAGAACCATATTTAGGTAGCCTGGTTGTCCCTGATTGAGAACCATACTTAGGTAGCCTGGTTGTCCCTGATTGAGAACCATACTTAGGTAGCCTGGTTGTCCCTGATTGAGAACCATACTTAGGTAGCCTGGTTGTCCCTGATTGAGAACCATACTTAGGTAGCCTGGTTGTCCCTGATTGAGAACCATACTTAGGTAGCCTGGTTGTCCCTGATTGAGAACCATACTTAGGTAGCCTGGTTGTCCCTGATTGAGAACCATACTTAGGTAGCCTGGTTGTCCCTGATTGAGAACCATACTTAGGTAGCCTGGTTGTCCCTGATTGAGAACCATACTTAGGTAGCCTGGTTGTCCCTGATTGAGAACCATACTTAGGTAGCCTGGTTGTCCCTGATTGAGAACCATACTTAGGTAGCCTGGTTGTCCCTGATTGAGAACCATACTTAGGTAGCCTGGTTGTCTCTGATTGAAAACCATACTTAGGTAGCCTGGGTGTCCCTGATTGAGAACCATACTTAGGTAGCCTGGTTGTCCCTGATTGAGAACCATACTTAGGTAGCCTGGTTGTCCCTGATTGAGAACCATACTTAGGTAGCCTGGTTGTCCCTGATTGAGAACCATACTTAGGTAGCCTGGTTGTCCCTGATTGAGAACCATACTTAGGTAGCCTGGTTGTCCCTGATTGAGAACCATACTTAGGTAGCCTGGTTGTCCCTGATTGAGAACCATACTTAGGTAGCCTGGTTGTCTCTGATTGAGAACCATACTTAGGTAGCCTGGTTGTCCCTGATTGAGAACCATACTTAGGTAGCCTGGTTGTCCCTGATTGAGAACCATACTTAGGTAGCCTGGTTGTCCCTGATTGATTACCATACTTAGGTAGCCTGGTTGTCTCTGATTGAGAACCATACTTAGGTAGCCTGGTTGTCCCTGATTGAGAACCATACTTAGGTAGCCTGGTTGTCCCTGATTGAGAACCATACTTAGGTAGCCTGGTTGTCCCTGATTGAGAACCATACTTAGGTAGCCTGGTTGTCCCTGATTGAGAACCATACTTAGGTAGCCTGGTTGTCCCTGATTGAGAACCATACTTAGGTAGCCTGGTTGTCCCTGATTGAGAACCATACTTAGGTAGCCTGGTTGTCCCTGATTGAGAACCATATTTAGGTAGCCTGGTTGTCCCTGATTGAGAACCATACTTAGGTAGCCTGGTTGTCCCTGATTGAGAACCATACTTAGGTAGCCTGGTTGTCCCTGATTGAGAACCATACTTAGGTAGCCTGGTTGTCCCTGATTGAGAACCATACTTAGGTAGCCTGGTTGTCCCTGATTGAGAACCATACTTAGGTAGCCTGGTTGTCCCTGATTGAGAACCATATTTAGGTAGCCTGGTTGTCCCTGATTGAGAACCATACTTAGGTAGCCTGGTTGTCCCTGATTGAGAACCATACTTAGGTAGCCTGGTTTCACCTTTGAGTTGTGGATGATTATTTTTCGTTCCGTGTTTTTGTTTTCACCGTTCAGGACTGTTTTGTTTCGTACTCGTTATTTTGTTTCGTGTTCATGATAATAAATGATAAATATGGACACTTACCACGCTGCGCATTGGTCCTCCTCTCCTTCCACCTACGACGAACGTTACAGTGATTTGTTAGAAGAGTTGTCTGTCTGAAAAACTCCCTCCCCAAATTGTCCACGAAAATCCAACCTAATTCCCAGACCTTTTGCTGTTGCCCTCGGTCTGGGATTCCTGAGACTAGCTGGAGGCAGAAGCACTTGATGGGAAATTAGAGGGCAGAAGACATACTGTAGAACAGATAAGATAACAATATAATAGCCTTTGCCACCAGTCATTTTTACTAGAGCACGGCTCATTTATTATCTGGAAAAAGCTGAACTGAAATCAAGCAATGTGAGAGGGGGAAAAAAAATCTGCAAATGTGCCAATCCACTCAGTTAACCTTTACAACCACAGCAGTGGCCGTTCAATTATATATCATCCCTGCCTAAGAGTAGACTATGGTGAGTGTGCAGTCTGAATGGTCTAAGGCATTAAAAGTACATCAGAGTATTGAAGTACATTTCCCCTTGAGTGTGACTCTTAGATTATGGCTGTTTCCTTGTTTGTTGACCTATTTGAGCACACACAGAAAGACGAGAGAAAATGGCCTTTCATTTGAGTCACAATGCATTTGTATTGGCTCATTAACCTATAGTAAACATAAATAACTGACTACCATATGTACAGACATACAAAGCCCTGTCCTACCAACATATTATTCTGCATAACATCCTATACTCTTCCCAACAACAGAAATATGACAAACATTTTAAAAAAAATATATATATATATAAGAATAATCTGACCATGTAAATTCCTGATTCAGTTTACATATACATTACACATCACATACAGAACAAACAGACACATAACAAGCAGAGAGAGAGAGAAGCACAATCACCAGATGGTGCTGTAAACTATTGGTAATGTACTATGGGTTGCACCTCCGTCACTCCGTCGCGTCATCGCCATTGTATCACCGTTCCACAGAAGCCGCAGCGACACTGATGTCCAAAAGTAGAATGGGGGGGGGGGTGTAATGATTTTGAATGGGAGCTAATGACTTTTTCACCCAGTGATGTAGTTGAGTCACTAAACCTCGAGTCCGAAACGAGTCCCAACTCCGAGTCACAAATGGTCGAATCAGGAGTCCCTGTGGCTGAAGCCTGAGTCCCAGTGCTTGAGGCCTGGTTCAAGTGCTCAAGTCTGAGTATCTAGGTTCAAATTACCCCAAAATAAAGATATTTACTCAGTCAGATGTAGTGTAGTGGCAAGAGGAGTTATTAACCCAGTCAGATATAGAGGAGTTATTTACCCAGTCAGATATAGAGGAGTTATTAACCCAGTCAGATATAGAGGAGTTATTTACCCAGTCAGATATAGAGGAGTTATTAACCCAGTCAGATATAGAGGAGTTATTTACCCAGTCAGATATAGAGGAGTTATTAACCCAGTCAGATATAGAGGAGTTATTAACCCAGTCAGATATAGAGTTATTAACCCAGTCAGATATAGAGTTATTAACCCAGTCAGATATAGAGGAGTTATTAACCCAGTCAGATATAGAGGAGTTATTAACCCAGTCAGATATAGAGGAGTTATTAACCCAGTCAGATATAGAGGAGTTATTAACCCAGTCAGATATAGAGGAGTTATTAACCCAGTCAGATATAGAGGAGTTATTAACCCAGTCAGATATAGAGGAGTTATTTACCCAGTCAGATATAGAGGAGTTATTAACCCAGTCAGATATAGAGGAGTTATTAACCCAGTCAGATATAGAGGAGTTATTAACCCAGTCAGATATAGAGGAGTTATTAACCCAGTCAGATATAGAGGAGTTATTAACCCAGTCAGATATAGAGGAGTTATTTACCCAGTCAGATATAGAGGAGTTATTAACCCAGTCAGATATAGAGGAGTTATTAACCCAGTCAGATATAGAGGAGTTATTAACCCAGTCAGATATAGAGGAGTTATTAACCCAGTCAGATATAGAGGAGTTATTAACCCAGTCAGATATAGAGGAGTTATTAACCCAGTCAGATATAGAGGAGTTATTAACCCAGTCAGATATAGAGGAGTTATTTACCCAGTCAGATATAGAGGAGTTATTAACCCAGTCAGATATAGAGGAGTTATTTACCCAGTCAGATATAGAGGAGTTATTAACCCAGTCAGATATAGAGGAGTTATTAACCCAGTCAGATATAGAGGAGTTATTAACCCAGTCAGATATAGAGGAGTTATTCACCCAGTCAGATATAGAGGAGTTATTCACCCAGTCAGATATAGAGGAGTTATTAACCCAGTCAGATATAGAGGAGTTATTCACCCAGTCAGATATAGAGGAGTTATTCACCCAGTCAGATATAGAGGAGTTATGAACCCAGTCAGAGATAGAGGAGTTATTCACCCAGTCAGATATAGAGGAGTTATTAACCCAGTCAGATATAGATGAGTTATTAACCCAGTCAGATATAGAGGGGTTATTTACCCAGTCAGATATAGATGAGTTATTAACCCAGTCAGATACAGAGGGGTTATTTACCCAGTCAGATATAGAGGAGTTATTAACCCAGTCAGATATAGAGGAGTTATTAACCCAGTCAGATATAGATGAGTTATTAACCCAGTCAGATATAGATGAGTTATTAACCCAGTCAGATATAGAGGTGTTATTAACCCAGTCAGATATAGAGGAGTTATTAACCCAGTCAGATATAGATGAGTTATTAACCCAGTCAGATATAGAGGGTTATTTACCCAGTCAGATATAGAGGTGTTATTAACCCAGTCAGATATAAAGGAGTTACTTACCCAGTCAGATATAGAGGTGTTATTAACCCAGTCAGATATAGAGGAGTTATTAACCCAGTCAGATATAGAGGAGTTATTAACCCAGTCAGATATAGAGGAGTTTTAACCCAGTCAGATATAGAGGAGTTATTAACCCAGTCAGATATAGAGGAGTTATTAACCCAGTCAGATTATTATTAACCCAGTCAGATATAGAGGAGTTATTAACCCAGACAGAGGAGTTATTAACCCAGTCAGATATAGAGGAGTTATTAACCCAGTCATATACAGAGGAGTTATTAACCCAGTCAGATATAGAGGAGTTATTCACCCAGTCAGATATAGAGAGTTATTTACCCAGTCAGATATAGAGTTATTAACCCAGTCAGATATAGAGTTATTAACCCAGTCAGATATAGAGGAGTTATTAACCCAGTCAGATATAGAGGGGTTATTTACCCAGTCAGATATAGATGAGTTATTAACCCAGTCAGATATAGAGGGTTATTTACCCAGTCAGATATAGAGGAGTTATTAACCCAGTCAGATGTAGAGGAGTTATTAACCCAGTCAGATATAGAGGAGTTATTTACCCAGTCAGATATAGAGGAGTTATTAACCCAGTCAGATATAGAGGAGTTATTAACCCAGTCAGATATAGAGGAGTTATTAACCCAGTCAGATATAGAGGAGTTATTAACCCAGTCAGATATAGAGGAGTTATTTACCCAGTCAGATATAGAGGAGTTATTAACCCATTCAGATATAGAGGAGTTATTAACCCAGTCAGATATAGAGGAGTTATTAACCCAGTCAGATATAGAGGAGTTATTAACCCAGTCAGATATAGAGTTATTAACCCAGTCAGATATAGAGGAGTTATTCACCCAGTCAGATATAGAGGAGTTATTAACCCAGTCAGAGGAGTTATTTACCCAGTCAGATATAGAGGTGTTATTAACCCAGTCAGATATAGAGGAGTTATTAACCCAGTCAGATATAGATTAGTTATTAACCCAGTCAGATATAGAGGGTTATTTACCCAGTCAGATATAGAGGTGTTATTAACCCAGTCAGATATAAAGGAGTTACTTACCCAGTCAGATATAGAGGAGTTATTAACCCAGTCAGATATAGAGGAGTTATTTACCCAGTCAGATATAGAGGAGTTATTAACCCAGTCAGATATAGAGGGTTATTTACCCAGTCAGATATAGAGGAGTTATTAACCCAGTCAGATATAGAGGAGTTATTAACCCAGTCAGATATAGAGGAGTTATTTACCCAGTCAGATATAGAGGAGTTATTAACCCAGTCAGATATAGAGGAGTTATTAACCCAGTCAGATATAGAGGAGTTATTAACCCAGTCAGATATAGAGGAGTTATTAACCCAGTCAGATATAGAGGAGTTATTTACCCAGTCAGATATAGAGGAGTTATTAACCCAGTCAGATATAGAGGAGTTATTAACCCAGTCAGATATAGAGGAGTTATTAACCCAGTCAGATATAGAGGTGTTATTAACCCAGTCAGATATAGAGGAGTTATTAACCCAGTCAGAGGAGTTATTAACCCAGTCAGATATAGAGGAGTTATTCACCCAGTCAGATATAGAGGAGTTATTAACCCAGTCAGAGGAGTTATTTACCCAGTCAGATATAGAGTTATTAACCCAGTCAGATATAGAGCTATTAACCCAGTCAGATATAGAGGAGTTATTAACCCAGTCAGAGGAGTTATTTACCCAGTCAGATATAGAGGAGTTATTATCTCAGTCAGATATAGAGGAGTTATTTACTCAGTCAGGTATATGGGAGTTATTATCTCAGTCAGATATAGAGGAGTTATTTACTCAGTCAGATATAGAGGGGTTATTTACTCAGTCAGGTATATGGGAGTTATCATCTCAGTTAGATATAGAGGAGTTATTAACCCAGTCATATACAGTACAGTGGCAAGAGGCGTTTAGTCAATACGTTATTTGCTATCCTTTTTCATAAGTGTTTGCATGTAGACTTTTAGTTGTGTTACCATTGCTACTTTCAGTAGGCTACTGGTAACGTTACCATGGTTACATTCAGTAGGCTTCCAGGGCCAAGTTCAGTTGAAAAAACGTTCTCGAACTTTGCAGATAGAAATCACATGAATAGAGCCGACGTTATTCCTTATTCAACATGTCAGAGTGGCATGTTTGTTCTATAGCATATTGCTATTTGAGAGTTCCAAAACGTTGCCTCCTGCTAAACGCTCCCCAAGTTGTTTTGCTATTGCTAGCTACTTAGGTAACATGACTGAATAAGGTGTGGCCTATACAAATGGTTAACAGTCCGGTCCGCAAGTAGCCTAGTTTTACAACGGCCTGTGATATGCTTTATGACTGTGAAATGCAGCCGGCCAACACACAATAGAAAGAACAAAACGTAGCGCCGGTATTATGGGTCATATGTTTTGAACCATAAAGGGCGCTAGCATCAGTCATGTTCTCTGATGAAAAGAGGGAGACGTGGCTACGTTGGCGACAGACCCTGGCTGTGAAATACAGTGGGGAAAGTAGGAGGGTTGAGCGAGACTATAAATTCAAAGACAACCTACTTTTCTATGCTCAAGGGAGAGAAAAACACGTAGCTAGACTGTTGTTTTACTATTAAACTCAATGCTGCTATTGTTTTTAATTTCCTAAAGCAAATTGTGTTTCTTAACCTGGCAAAGGGTTGCTAACTGGAAGAGTGGCGGTGACTGGTTAGCTACAGGGAAGCAAGAGAGTGGCCTGCCTCATGTGTGTCCCCAGAGCAGAGCCTGTCTGCCTGTCTGCCCAAACTCATCGCTTGCTCCCCCGCAGCTCACCAGCTGATGTAGGCTGTGCCTGGTGTGGCGTGTCCTTCCCACTGCTGAACTGCGCTGCTCATCTGTGCTGTTGAAATTAATTGTGCTTACATTATCAATGACAACCTCTCAATTTCTCCAAAACCTCTTTCCCAGTCCACATAGTCGTCAGATTTTATTCACAGAGGTAATTTTGTCTACTTTCGTTTTAGTCAACTGAAAATAAAAATAATTTTTGTTTAGTTATAGTTTGATCTGTTTCTACTTAGTCAGTGATAGTCTTGTCAATTGCCACTGAAAAATAAGGAGTTTAATTCATATTTTATTCGTTATTTTTGTTGACGAAATTAACACTGATAGGGATTCTAGGTCAGTTCAGTAAATGACAGTAGGAGAGTTCTCCAGATTCTACACAGTGTGAAGGCAGAAGGTACACAGAGTGAAGGCAGAAGGTAACACAGAGTGAAGGCAGAAGGTACACAGTGTGAAGGCAGAAGGTAACACAGAGTGAAGGCAGAAGGTAACACAGAGTGAAGGCAGCAGGTGACACAGAGTGAAGGCAGAAGGTACACAGTGTGAAGGCAGAAGGTACACAGTGTGAAGGCAGAAGGTACACAGTGTGAAGGCAGAAGGTACACAGTGTGAAGGCAGAAGGTACACAGTGTGAAGGCAGAAGGTAACACAGTGTGAAGGCAGAAGGTACACAGTGTGAAGGCAGAAGGTAACACAGTGTGAAGGCAGAAGGTAACACAGTGTGAAGGCAGAAGGTACACAGTGTGAAGGCAGAAGGTAACACAGAGTGAATGCAGAAGATACACAGTGTGAAGGCAGAAGGTAACACAGAGTGAAGGCAGAAGGTAACACAGAGTGAAGGCAGAAGGTAACACAGTGTGAAGGCAGAAGGTACACAGTGTGAAGGCAGAAGGTAACACAGAGTGAAGGCAGCAGGTAACACAGTGTGAAGGCAGAAGGTAACACAGTGTGAAGGCAGAAGGTAACACAGAGTGAAGGCAGCAGGTAACACAGAGTGAAGGCAGAAGGTAACACAGAGTGAAGGCAGAAGGTAACACAGAGTGAAGGCAGAAGGTAACACAGAGTGAAGGCAGCAGGTAACACAGTGTGAAGGCAGAAGGTAACACAGTGTGAAGGCAGAAGGTAACACAGAGTGAAGGCAGCAGGTAACACAGAGTGAAGGCAAAAGGTAACACAGAGTGAAGGCAGAAGGTACACAGTGTGAAGGCAGAAGGTAACACAGAGTGAAGGCAGAAGGTAACACAGAGTGAAGGCAAAAGGTACACAGAGTGAAGGCAGAAGGTACACAGTGTGAAGGCAGAAGGTACACAGTGTGAAGGCAGAAGGTACACAGAGTGAAGGCAGAAGGTACACAGGGTGAATGCAGAAGGTACACAGAGTGAAGGCAGAAGGTAACACAGAGTGAAGGCAGCAGGTAACACAGAGTGAAGGCAGAAGGTACACAGCGTGAAGGCAGAAGGTACACAGAGTGAAGGCAGAAGGTAACACAGAGTGAAGGCAGAAGGTACACAGTGTGAAGGCAGAAGGTACACAGAGTGAAGGCAGAAGGTAACACAGAGTGAAGGCAGAAGGTAACACAGAGTGAAGGCAGAAGGTACACAGAGTGAAGGCAGAAGGTAACACAGAGTGAAGGCAGAAGGTAACACAGAGTGAAGGCAGAAGGTAACACAGCGTGAAGGCAGAAGGTAACACAGAGTGAAGGCAGCAGGTAACACAGAGTGAAGGCAGAAGTGAAGGCAGCAGGTAACACAGAGTGAAGGCAGAAGGTAACACAGAGTGAAGGCAGAAGGTACACAGTGTGAAGGCAGAAGGTACACAGTGTGAAGGCAGAAGGTACACAGAGTGAAGGCAGAAGGTAACACAGAGTGAAGGCAGAAGGTAACACAGAGTGAAGGCAGAAGGTAACACAGAGTGAAGGCAGAAGGTAACACAGAGTGAAGGCAGAAGGTAACACAGAGTGAAGGCAGAAGGTAACACAGAGTGAAGGCAGAAGATACACAGCGTGAAGGCAGAAGGTACACAGAGTGAAGGCAGAAGGTACACAGTGTGAAGGCAGAAGGTACACAGTGTGAAGGCAGAAGGTACACAGGGCAAGTCTTCTAACACCAGTCATCAAGATTCATTAGATCCTTTGTTTTGGTACTGTCCATATGTAGCTTGTTTTTGGTCACAGGTCCAGGAATGGCTGAAGAATTACAATATTTACCTGGAGCTAACCCTGCATGTAGCACTACTGGGTGATCTGAAAAGTCACAGTCAATGATCAATATTTTAATATTTTTAGTTTAGTTTTTTATCTGTAGAAACAATGAGAATTTTTTAAATAGGTATGGAATGTATGTATGTATTTTTTTATCTTTATTTTACTAGGCAATCATAAGAACATATATTTTATGTGAATGTATGTTATGTATGTAGCTCGGGGTTTGTACCTTCTGGTTATGTATGTATGTATGTATGTATGTATGTACGTATGTGTATATGTATGTATTTATATATGTATATACAGTATATATACATTTATTTGCAAAACAATATATGGGGGATTGGAATTG
Organism: Oncorhynchus keta; assembly: GCF_023373465.1. Taxonomy (NCBI): domain Eukaryota; kingdom Metazoa; phylum Chordata; class Actinopteri; order Salmoniformes; family Salmonidae; genus Oncorhynchus; species Oncorhynchus keta. The sequence continues at coordinate 7,237,346 of NC_068424.1, forward strand.
ATGCAGACAATTACATTGATGGAAGCTACAATATATCTGCAATATTAAAGCTGATCTACACCCTTAAAAAAAATAAACATTATTATAATAATAATAATATATATGTAACGGATGTGAAATGGCTAGCTAGTTAGCGGTGCGCGCTAGTGGCGTTTCAATCGGTGACGTCACTTGCTCTGAGACCTTGAAGTAGTGGTTCCACCTTGCTCTGCAAGGGCCGCGGCTTTTGTGGAGCGATGGGTAACGATGCTTCGTGGGTGACTGTTGTTGATGTGTGCAGAGGGTCCCTGGTTCGCGCCCGGGTATGGGCGAGGGGACGGTCTAAAGTTATACTGTTACATATACGCAATATAAAAACACCAGTCATCTACAGTCAAGTGTCTTTACATGGACCATCCCTATGCCTCTCTGATCATGTGACCGACAGGAGAGCGACACCTGGGCTATTGAAGGGGACAGGTGTCATATCTGGTAAGAGCTGACACACGACCACACACGCCTTCAACGTGGGATGAAATTACCTATATCCCCCATGTCTGAGTAGAGTGACGTCTTGATATGTGACAAGAGGTTTGACGGAGGCTTGAGGAAGGAGCCAAGCACCTGATATTGACATTACCCGGTGAAAGCCCTGTAGGCAAAATATTCAGAGAGAAACTGTGCAATAACCCTATGGTTCCCATAGCTCAACCCACAAGGAAAGCAATTGCTGTAATTGAAAGAAAGAAACTCTGGTTAAAAAATATAAATATTTTTTAAATGGTTTCCTCTGTAGCCTAACTGGGTTATCGCACACCTCACTTTGAAACCTTCAAATACATTATTCAAATATCTAGAGGGGAGTCATTTGTATATTATATAAAAGTTAGTTTGATATTGTACATAATATTTTTATACAGGAGGAGGAGGAGGAGGGATGAGGAGGAGGAGGAAGAGGGGGGAGGAGGAGGAGGCAGGATGAGGAAGAGGAGGAGGAGGCAGGATGAGGAAGAGCAGGAGGCAGGAGGAGGCAGGTGGAGGAGGGGGCAGGAGGATGAGGAAGCAGGAGTGGGCAAGAGGAGGAGGAGGAAGAGGAGGAGGAGGCAGGAGAAAGAGGAGGGGCAGGTGGAGGAGGGGGCAGGAGGAGGACGAAGAGGAGGAGGATGTGGCAGGAGGAGGAGGAGGAGGGCAGGAGGAAGAGGAGGATGGGAAGATGGAAGGATGAACAAATCACAGGAAAAGGTTTCCTAATCATTCTACTCCTCTTTTTAAATAATAGATTATTTACACATGCACACCTCTCTCAAAGCAGCTCATTAATGCTCTGTCCCGTCTCTTTAATTCATAGATTATTTACACATGCACACACCCACATCCACACCCACACCCACACACACACCCACAACCCCATTTTCCTGCCAAGAGGAAAGAGGGGAGGGGGGAGGGAGGGGAATGGGAGAAAGGGAGCGAGTGAGAGGGAGGGAGGGAGGGAGGGGGATTGGGAAAGAAAGTATTTGAGTCTGTTCTGTGTTGTGTATAAATGCCTTCCATTCCGACGGAGAGAGTATGTCTGTCTGTGTGTGTCTGTTAGAGCCAGTACAAGTATTTGTGTATATTCTACGTGTAAATGTCGAGGAGAGAAGGGAGGCTGTGTTCAGCATGTCTGACTGTTGACCGCCCGCACACCATATTTTTTCTCCATATTGGGAGAACACCAAGACTTAAACCATAGACAGTCACAGATTTAAAAAACAAACCCAGACTAAAACAATAGACCCAGACTAACACCATAAACAGACCCAGACTAAAATAATAGACCCAGACTAAAACAATAGACCCAGACTAAAACCATAGACAGACCCAGACTAAAACCACAGACAGACCCAGACTACAACAATAGACCCAGACTAAAATAATAGACCCAGACTAAAACATTAGACCCAGACTAAAATAATAGACAGAGCCAGAAAAAAACAAGACCCAGACTAAAACAATTGACCCAGACTAAAACAATAGACTCAGACTAAAACAATTGACCCAGACTAAAACAATTGACACAGACTAAAACAATAGACCCAGACTAAAACAACAGACAGACCCAGACTAAAACAATAGACCCAGAATAAAACATTAGACCCAGACTAAAACAATAGACCCAGACTAAAATCACAGACAGACAGAGACTAAAACAATAGACCCAGACTAAAACAATTGACCCAGACTAAAACAATAGACTCAGAATATAATAATAGACTCAGAATAAAACAATTGACCCAGACTAAAACAATAGATCCAGACTAAAACAATAGACCCAGACTAAAACCACAGACAGACCCAGACTAAAACAATAGAGCCAGATTAAAACATTAGACCCAGACTAAAACAATAGACACAGACTAAAACAATAGATCCAGACTAAAACAATAGACCCAGACTAAAACCACAGACAGACCCAGACTAAAACAATAGAGCCAGATTAAAACATTAGACCCAGACTAAAACAATAGACCCAGACCAAAATAAGACAGACACAGACTAAATCAATAGACCCTGTCAAGCCCTGGTCGAAGTAATGTATGTTTGTCTTCATTTATTTGGTCAGGCCAGGGTGTGACATGGGTTATTGTGGTGCGTTTTTGTCATGGGGTTTTTGTGGGGTGTCTAGCATAGTCTATGGCTGCCTGAGGCGGTTCTCAATCAGAGTCAGGTGATTATCGTTGTCTCTGATTGGGAACCGTATTTAGGCCGCCATATTCTTTGAGTGTGTCGTGGGTGATTGTTCCTGTCTCCGTGTTTGTTGTCACAAGATAGGCTGTGTAGGTTTTCACGTTCCGTTTGTTGTTTTTGTATATTTAAGTTATTTCATGTATAGTTAATTTTTTCATTAAAGAACATGAGTAACCACCACGCTGCATTTTGGTCCGCTTCTCCTTCAACGGAAGAAAGTCGTAACAGAATCACCCACCACACCAGGACCAAGCAGCGTGGTGACAGGCAGCGACAGCAGAAGCAGCGAAAAGAGGAATGGACATGGGAGGATGAATTGTTCGGAGAAGGACCCTGCGATCAGCCTGGAGAATATCGCCGCCCCAAAGAAGAACTGGAGGTGGCGAGAGCTGAGAGGCGCTGGTATGAGGAGAAGCAACAGCGGCAGCAGTAGCAACAATATCGGGACTACACTACTTGGGAGGAAATAGACAGGTGGGCGGTCGACCCAGAGAGAGTGCCGGAGCCCGCATGGGATTCGCTGGAGCAGTGCGAAGCAGGTTATCGGAGAATGGAGTTGGCGAAGCAAGCATGGCGGCGCGGACGGAAGACCGAGAGTCAGCCCCAAAAATGTCTTGGGGGGGGCCTCAGGGAGAGTGTGGCAGAGTCAGGGTTCAGCCCTGAGCCAACTCTGTTTATCGTGAGGAGCCAAGGAGGAGACCAGAACCAGAGCCGGTGTTGGAGGTGAGTGAAGCAGAAACTGTGAAGGAGTTCATGGGGAAAGTGGAGGAGAGAGTTATGAGGGAGTTGCTAGTGGTGCTTTAAATACGATATTCGCCCGACGGAGCGTGTCGGGGATTTAATGGCACCTGGGTCAGCGCTCCATACTCGTCCTGAGGTGCGTGTTAGTCGGCTGGTGAAAATTGTGCCAGCCTCACGCACTAGGCCTCCTGTGTACCTACCTAGCCTTGCACGTCCTGTGCCAGTCATGCTCTCAGGCTCTCCAGTACGCCTTCACGGTCCGGTCCATCCTGTGCCACCTTCACACACCAGTCCTCCGGTGGCAGCTCCCCGCACCAGGCTTCCTGTGCGTGTCCTCGGTCCAGTCCCACCAGTGCCAGCACCACGCACCAGGCCTTCAGTGCGCCTCGCCTGTTTAGCGCAGCCAGAGCCTTCCTCCTCTACAGCGCTGCCGGAGCCTCCCGCCTGTTCAGCGCAGCCAAAGCCTTCCTCCTCTCCAGCGCTGCTGGAGTCTCCCGCCTGTTTAGCGCAGCCAGAGCCTTCCTCCTCTACAGCGCTGCCGGAGCCTCCCGCCTGTTCAGCGCAGCCAGAGCCTTCCTCCTCTCCAGCGCTGCTGGAGTCTCCCGCCTGTTCAGCGCAGCCAGAGCCTTCCTCCTCTACACCGCTGCTGGAGCCTTCCTCCTCTCCTGTGCTGCCGGAGTCTCCCGCCTGTTCAGCGCTGCCAGAGCCTTCCTCCTCTACAGCGCTGCTGGAGTCTTCTGCCTGTTCAGCGCATCCAGAGCTGCCAGCCTGCATGAAGCAGCCTGAGCTGTCAGTCTGCATGGAGCAGCCTGAGCTGTCAGTCTGCATGGAGCAGCCAGAGCTGTCAGTCTGCATGGAGCAGCCAGAGCTGTCAGTCTGCATGGAGCAGCCAGAGCTGCCAGTTTGCATGGAGCAGCCAGAGCTGCCAGTCTGCATAGAGCTGCCAGTCAGCATGGAGCTGCCAGTCTGCATGGAGCAGCCAGTCTGCATAGAGCAGCCAGAGCTGCCAGTCTGCATGGAGCTGCAAGTCTGCATAGAGCAGCCAGACCTGCCAGTCTGCATGGAGCAGCCTGAGCTGTCAGTCTGCATGGAGCAGCCAGAGCTGCCAGTCTGCATGGAGCAGCCAGAGCTGCCAGTCTGCATGGAGCAGCCAGAGCTGCCAGTCTGCATGGAGCAGCCAGAGCAGCTAGATCCGCCAGTCAGCCAGGATCCGCCAGTCAGCCAGGATCCGCCAGTCAGCCAGACTCTTCCAGATCTGCCAGTCAGCCAGACTCTTCCAGATCTGCCAGTCAACCAGACACTTCCAGATCCACCAGCCAGCCAGGATCTGCCGGAGCCAACTACCTGCCTGAGCTTCCTCTCAGTGCTGAGCTTCCTCTCAGTGCTGAGCTTCTCCTCAGTGCTAAGCTTCTCCTCAGTGCTAAGCTTCCCCTCAGTGCTAAGCTTTCCCTCAGTGCTAAGCTTCCCCTCAGTGCTGAGCTTTCCCTCAGTGCTGAGCTTCCCCTCAGTGCTGAGCTTTCCCTCAGTGCTGAGCTTCCCCTCAGTCCCGAGCTGCCCCTCAGTCCCGAGCTGCCCCTCAGTCCAGTGGGGTTCTGGGTGAGGACTACTAGGCCATGGTCGGCAGCGAGGGTGGACTATCCTAGGACGCGAGGGGGAGGAACTAAGACATTGATGGAGTGGGGTCCACATCCCGAGCCGGAGCCGCCACCATGGACAGACGCCCACCCGGACCCTCCCTATTGTTTTGATGTGCGTCCGGGAGTCCGCACCTTAGGGGGAGGGGTACTGTCACGTCCTGGTCGAAGTAATGTATGTTTGTCTTCATTTATTTGGTCAGGCCAGGGTGTGACATGGGTTATTGTGGTGCGTTTTTGTCATGGGGTTTTTGTGGGGTATGGCTATGAGGACACTGTAAGGGGGTGAGTTCTACATCATATGTCTATGAGGACACTGTAAGGGTGTGAGTTCTACATCATATGGCTATGAGGACACTGTAAGGGTGTGAGTTCTACATCATATGGCTATGAGGACACTGTAACGGTGTGAGTTCTACATCATATGGCTATGAGGACACTAAGGGTGGTAGTAGTTCTGAGGACACTCGATTTTCCATGATGTCTCTCAGTTGAAAAGAGACAATAAAAATACTTAGATTTCCATGGATATCAAGGGACCTCCATCTGTATGTGATTCCTCCTTTACTCCTCCATCTGCAATTATACCTCCCTTACTCCTCCATCTGTATGTGATACCTCCCTTACTCCTCCATCTGTATGATACCTCCCACTCCTCCATATGTATGTGATACCTCCCTTACTCTTCCATCTGTATGTGATACCTCCCTTACCCTCCATCTATGATACCTCCCCTCCTCCATCTGTTACCTCCTCTTCCATCTGTATGTGATACCTCCCTTACTCCTCCATCTGTATGTGATACCTCCCTTACTCCTCCATCTGTATGATACCTCCCTTACTCCTCCATCTGTATGTGATACCTCCCTTACTCTTCCATCTGTATGTGATACCTCCATCTGTATGATACCTCTTACTCCATCTGTATGTGATACCTCCCTTATTTTTCCATCTGTATGTGATACTCCCTTACTCTTCCATCTGTATGTGATACCTCCCTTACTCCTCCATCTGTATGATACCTCCCTTACTCCTCTATCTGTATGTGATACCTCCCTTACTCCTCCATCTGTATGTGATACCTCCCTTACTCCTCCATCTGTATGATACCTCCCTTACTCCTCCATCTGTATGTGATACCTCCCTTACTCTTCCATCTATATGTGATACCTCCCTTACTCCTCCATCTGTATGATACCTCCCTTACTCTCCCATCTGTATGTGATACCTCCCTTATTTTTCCATCTGTATGTGATACCTCCCTTACTCCTCCATCTGTATGTGATACCTCCCTTACTCCTCCATCTGTATATTATACCTCCCTTACTCCTCCATCTGTATGATACCTCCCTTACTCCTCCATCTGTATGTGATACCTCCCTTACTCCTCCATCTGTATGTGATACCTCCCTTACTCCTCCATCTGTATGATACCTCCCTTATTCCTCCATCTGTATGTGATACCTCCCTTACTCATCCATCTGTATGATACCTCCCTTATTCCTCCATCTGTATGATACCTCCCTTATTCCTCCATCTGTATGTGAAAAATGCAGATATAATCTACATAAGATAATAAAATGTGATAATGTGTAGGCTCGTGAGGAATGGAAATATCAGGGCTTTTTGATTTGCATGTCCGACGGGCAAGCTCTTGAGATGAACAAACCTTAAATTACCACGTGACGAATCCCCACCTCAGAAGGTAGAGTTGTTCCCTATGAAAGAAATATTGCCGTCAACTTTAATGGCGCCAATGAAGTAAAAAAAAAAAAAAAAACAGAGTGCGGAAGTGTTATATTCTCCCACCTCTAACCAGTTCCTTTACTGATTCAACATGGAAAAACGGCATTGTGATTTTTTTTAATTTTTTTTAACCTTTGTTTAACCAGGCAAGTCAGTTAAGAACAAATTCTTATTTTCAATGACGGCCTGGGAACAGTGGGTTAACTGCCTGTTCAGGGGCAGAACGACAGATTTGTACCTTGTCAGCTCGGGGGTTTGAACTCGCAACCTTCCGGTTACTAGTCCAACGCTCGAACCACTAGGCTACGCTGCCGCCCCATGACATCTGTATTTGTTTGTATTTGTTCGTATTAAGGTACAGTAGGAGATCAATCTAATTAAGACTACAATCTACACATAAATTAAATTCATACTATTGACTGGATTTTCTCCTTAACTTGGCTATAATATTGAGTATGAAATATTATACATTTTTCTGAGAAAAGCTACAAAAAAAAAAAAAAAAAAATGTAATTTGTGTAAAACCGCAAGAGGATTCTGTCATTGATCATGAGTCAGGAGTCAGCAGTCAGCAGTCAGGAGTCAGGACAGTTTTATGTGGGGCGGATCCACTCCCTAAATCTCCAATCCAGGTAGTGTTTCTCCAGATGACTCCAGAGACAGTAGTAAGAAGTGAAACATACTAGTCTTCTCAAAAAAACACGGCACAGTGCATTCGGTTAAGTATTCAGACCCCTTGACTTTTTCCACATTTTGTTACGTGACAGACATTCTGAAATGGTTTAATATTGTTTTCATTTTCGCTCATCACTCTACACACAATACCCCTTAATGACAAAGCAAAAACAGATTTTTAGCAAACAAGAATTAAATATCACATTTACATAAATATTCAGACCATTTACTCAGTACTTTGTTGAAGCACATTTGGCAACAACTACAGCGTCATTCTTGGGTATGACGCAACAAGCTTGGCACACCTGTATATGGAGAGTTTCTCCCATTCTTCTCTGCAGATGCTTCAAGCTCTGTCAAGTTGAATTGGGAGTGTTGCTGCACAGCAATTTAAGATCTCTCCAGAGATGTTCGATTGGGTTCAAGTTCGGGCTCTGGCTGGGCCACTCAATTACATGCAGGGACTTGTACCGAAGCCACTCCTGCGTTGTCTTGGCTGTGTGCCTCAAGTCATTGTCCTGTTGGAAGGTGAAACTTTTCTCCAGTCTGAGGTCCTGAGCGCTCTGGAGTAGGTTTTCATCAAGGATCTCTCTGTAGCCATGATCGTCCCCCCTTGCCCTTGGCATTGGTGACAGCAATCGCCATGCCGATCCCACAACATGTACTTCCACTGGGCCAGACCAAGTGAGGGAAAGGGTGGGGGTGGGAGTGGGAAGTTTAGTTGTGAGGGGGATCTCAGCACCGAGGAGATCATGTAGTAAAATGCAGTCTCTCTTTCTCTCTCAAACAGGAACACAATCTAAACCAATACAGTACTTTTGCAACCGGGCCTGCTGAACAGTAGCATTACCTCGGGCCAAGGGGAGGCTGCCACATGAGAAGAGATTAAGAGGTCTATGTGTATTGGCTGTGTGGAGCAGTATGGATTAGCAGTTACGAAGAATAAGAATAAGAGATAAAAGTAACAAGTAATTAAAGAGGAGCAGTATAAAATATATTTAAAGAAATAACAATATATACAGAGAGGTGCCGGTACAGAGTCAATGTGCCAGGGCACCGGTTAGTTGAGGTAGTATGTACATGTAGGAAGAGTTCATTAAAGTGACTATGCATATGTAACGGTTGTGAAACGGCTAGCTTAGTTAGCGGTGCGCGCTAAATAGCGTTTCAATCGGGACCTTGAAGTAGTAGTTCCCCTTGCTCTGCAAGGGCCGTGGCTTTTGTTGAGCGATGGGTAACGATGATTCGTGGGTGACTGTTGTTGATGTGTGCAGAGGGTCCCTGGTTCGCGCCCGGGGATGGGGGCGAGGGGAAGGTCTAAAGTTATACTGTTACACATAGATCTGAAGCAGAAGCATTTGAGACATAATTGCAACTTGTACAGGGAAAGAGAGAACACGTCTTCAACGCCAACAGCAAGTTCTCAGCCACGACATCATAAAGAAAGATCCAAAAAAACAAACAAAGACAGGACAATTAAGAACGGCTCCCATTTTGTTGACTGGGTGATGGAGAGTGGATACAGATGTCTCCACCGTGATACATTGGGGCAAGACGAGCTATTGATTTGGTCTGGGTCGTCTGCTCACTTGCGCCGTCATTTCGGATGATAAAAAAGGTACATGGAGAACACAGGTTGGCAAACTGACAGTGGCGTGTTGCGTTACGGTGGAAGTCAGTCTAGGTCATGATGAATCACATCAGGCCAAGCACATAAACTACAGAGCAGAGCTGGAGAATTGTCTTCATCAGACAGTCAGACAGGGCATCCATCATTTTACAGCCCTGCTGATGAAGTGACTCAATAACAACACTGCAAGCACAGCAGCCACGGGTCAGGTACAGGAAAGTGTTAGCAGACCATCAGACTACTTTTTAACATTTCACAGTGCAGAAACAGTTATTGGTCAATAGTTGGTAGATGTTACACTTCCGTTCAAAAGTTGGGGGTCACTTAGAAATGTCCTTTTTTTTCTCCGAAGAACAGCTAATTTTTTTGTCCATTAAAATAACATGAAATTGATCAGAAATACAGTGTAGACATTGTTAATGTTGTAAATGACTATTGTAGCTGGAAACTGCTGATTTTAATGGAATATCTACATTAGGCGTACAGAGGCCCATTATCAGCAACCATCACCCCTGTGTTACAATGGCATGTTGTGTTAGCTAATACACGTTTATCATTTGAAAAGGCTAATTGATCATTAGAACACCCTTTTTGCAACTATGTTAGCACAGCTGAAAACTGTTGTGCTGATTAAAGAAGCCATAAAACTGGCCTTCTTTAGACTAGTTGAGTATTTTCTTTCCACCTTAATTTTAACGAGGTAGGCCAGTTGAGAACAAGTTCTCATTTACAACTCCAACCTGACCAAGATAAAGCAAAGCAGTGCGACACAAACAACAACAGAGTTACACATGGAATAAACAAACGTACATTCAATAACACAATAGAAAAGTCTATATACAGTGTGTGCAAATGAAGTAAGATTAGGGAGGTAAGGCAATAAAAAAAACAATATGGGGATGAGGTAGATGGGTGAGCAATTTACAGATGGACTATGTACAGGTGCAATGATCTGTAAGCTGCTCTGACAGCTGATGCTTAAAGTTAGTGAGGGAGATATGAGTCCACAGCTTCAGTGATGTTTTGCAGTTAGTTCCAGGCCAAAGAGTTCAATCTTGATTTCATCAGAGAAGAGAATCTTGTTCCTCATGGTCTGAGTTCTTTAGGTGCCTTCTGACAAACTTAAAGTGGGCTGTCATGTGCCCTTTACTTAGGAGTGGGTTCCGTCTGGCCACTCTACCATAAAGTCCTGATTGGTGGAGTGCTGCAGAGATGGTTGTCCTTCTAGAAGGTCCTCCCATCTCCACTGAAGAACTCTGGAGCTCTGTCAGAGTGACCATTGGGTTCTTGGTCACCTCCCTTTCCAAGGCCCTTCTCCCTGGCTGGGCGGCCAGTCTTGGTGGTTCCAAACTTCTTCAATTTAAGAATGATGGAGGCCACTGTGTTCTCTCAATGCTGCATAAATGTTTTAGTACCCTTCCCCAGATCTGTGCCTTGACACAATCCTGTCTCGGAGCTCTATGGACAATTCCTTCGACCTCATGGCTTGGTTTTTGCTCTGACTTGCACTGTCAACTGGGGCACCTTATATAGACAGGTGTGTGCCTTTCCAAATTATGTCCAATCAATTGAATTTACCACAGGTGGACTCTAATTAAGATGTAGAAACATCAAGGATTATCAATGAAAACAACAGGATGAGCTCAATTTCAAGTCCTATAGCAAAGTGTCTGAGTACTTATTTTCCACCATAATTTGCAAATAAATTCATAAAAATGCTACAATGTGATTTTCTGGATATATTTCTCATTTTGTCTGTCATAGTTGAAGTGTACCTATGATGAAAATTACAGGCATGAGAGGCCTTTTTAAGTGGGAGAACTTGCACAATTGGTGGCTGACTAAACACTTTTTTGCCCCACTGTATGTTTCCATTTGTAATATATTCTAAAAGCTGCATGAAGTGACTAATGATGATTTGAAAAAAGTTGCAAATAAACTCAAGTTAAAAATGTATATATATATATATAAAAGTAAGACAAAATAGCAAAAACAAATCTATCTACAGCGGGTACCAGTACCGAGTCAATGTGCGGGGGTACAGGTTAGTCAAGGTAATTTGTTCATGTAGGTAGGGGTAAAGTGTCTATGCATAGATATTAAACAGCGAGTAGCAGCAGTGGAAAAACAAATGGGGGCAATTTGATACATTTCTCAGCAGCTTGGGGGTAGAAGCTGTTAAGGAGCCTTTTGGTCATAGTCTTGGTGCTCCGGTACCACTTGCCATGCAGTAGCAAAGAAAACAGTCTATGACTTGGGTGACTGGAGTGTCTGACAACTGTATGGGCTTTCCTCTGACAATGCCTAGTATATAGGTCCTGGATGGCAGGAAGCTTGGCCCCAGTGATGTACTGGGCCGTACATACTACCCTCTGTAGCACCTTATGGTCAGATGCTGAGCAGTTGCCGTACCAGGCGGTGATGCAACCGGTCAGGATGCTCTCAATGGTGCAGCTGTAGAACTTTTTGAGGATCTGGGGACCCATGTCAAATCTTTTCAGTCTCCTGAGGGACGAAAAGGTGTCACAACTGTCTTGGTGTGTTTGGACTATGATAGCTTGTTAGTGATGTGGACTACAAGGAACTTGAAACTCTCGACCCGCTCCACTACAGCCCCGTCGATACTAATGCGGGTCTGTACGGCCCACCTTATCCTGTAGTCAACGATCATCTCCTTAGTCTTGCTCATGTCGAAGGAGAGGTTGTTGTCCTGGCACCACACTGTCAGGTCTCTGACCTCCTCCCTATAAGCAGTCTCATTGTTGTAGGTAATCAGGCATACCACTATTGTGTTGTTGGAAAACTTAATGATGGTGTTGGAGTCGTGTTTGGCCAAGCATTCATGGGCTAACAGGGAGTACAGGAGGGGACTAACCACGCACCCCTGAGGGGCCCCAGTGTTGAGGATCAGAGTGGAGGAGTGTCGTTGCCTACCCTTACCACCTGGGAGCAGCCCATCAGGAAGTACAGGATCCAGTTGCAGAGTGAGGTGTTTAGTCTCAGGGTCCATAACTTAGAGATGAGCTTTGTGGGCACTATGGTGTTGAATACTGAGCTGTAGTCTATGAACAGCACTCTCACATAGATGTTCCTTTTGTCCAGGTGGGAAAGGGCAGAGTGGAGTGCAGTTGAGATTGCGTCATCTGTGGATCTGTTGGGGAGGTATGCGAACTGCAGTAGATCTCGAGTATCCGGGATGATGCTGTTGATGTGAGCCATGACCAGCCTTTCAAAGCACTTCATGGCTACTGACGTGAGTGCCATGGGGCGGTAATAATTTAGGCACATTACCGTCACTTCCTTGGGCACAAGGACTATCGTGGTCTGCTTGAAACATGTTGGTATTACACACTCAGTCAGGGAGAGGTTGAAAATGTCAGTGAAGACACTTGCCAGTTGGTCCGTGCATGCACGTCCTGGTAATCCGTCTGGCCCTGCGGCTTTGTGAATGTTGACCTGTTTAAAAGTCTTGCTCACCTCAGCTACCGAGAGCGTTATTACAGTCGTACGGAACAGCTGGTGCTCTCATGCATGCTTCAGTGTTGCTTGCCTCAAAGTGAGCATAAAATACATTTAGCTTGACTGGTAGGTTTGCGTCACTGGGCAGCTCACGGCTGGGTTTCCCTTTGTAGTCCGTAATAGTTTTCAAGCCCTGACACAAAAGAAGTGGTAGAAATGAGGTAAAACGGATTTAAGTTTGCCTGTATTAAAGTCCCCGGCCACTAGGAGCGCTGCTCCTGGATGAGCATTGTCTTGTTTTCTTATGGCCTTAAACAGCTCATTGAGTGCGATCTAAGTGCAAGCATTGGTTTGTGGTGGTAAAAAGACGGCTATGAACAATATAATTTCGAACTCTCTTGGTAGATCGTGTGGTCTACAGCTTATCATGAGGTACTCTACCTCAGGCGAGCAATACCCTTGAGATTTCTTTAATATTAGACATCGCGCACCAGCTGTTGACAAATAGATACACACCCCTTACCAGACGTAGCTTTTCTGTCCAGCCGATGCACGGAAAATCCCGGCAGCTACATTATCCGTGTGTCGTTCAGTCACGACTCTGTGAAACATAAGATGTTACAGTTATTAATGTAGTGTTGGTAGGATAGTCTTGAATGTATATTAAGCATTTTGTTTTTCAATGATTACACATTGGTCAGTAGAATGGATTGTAGTGGAAGTTTACTCACTGGCCTATGAAGTCTCAGCAGGCAATCCAACCTCCACTCCATTTGTCTCCCATCTTTTCTATATGCCAATAATTCCCTTCTTACTGAAGCAGCTCTCACTCACATGGCTCACTCAGATATCTTAATTCTTGTTAGCCAACGTAGATGATCAGGTCCTGCTCACAGGCATCTCAGCTATGAAGTAGGCTCCAAGTGAAGACAGACACGTCGGGACACAAATGCTGGGTCCATCTTATCGAATTCCAAGGCGCATATTGAAGATGAGTCTGCTAAAAAAAAAAAAGCGTCTGCTAAATGGCATATATATATATATATATGCTAGAAGATCTGTCCACAGGGTGAGTAGGCCTAACGAACAGCAATCTACTATCCCCCATAGTGCAACAAGTTGACCTATTCCATTGGTCAACTTGTCATTAAATAAATATTCCAAACATCTGGGACAGTTGTATAAATTTAAGATCAATTGCAACCGACAACAAAAACAAAAATTAAGCAATGAGGCTGATGCAACAGATCAGAAGGTTTAGCTTAAAATGTTGATAAACTATTAGGCTATTTCTTCACATTATAAGCGCAGCGAGGCGCACAAGGCAGAAGGCTATATATGCGCGAATGTTCCAAAATGCCATCAATTAGTGGGAGAATATCGTTTCCAAGTGACCGCAAACACGATTATTATAAAAGGTGTATTTATGGTGAAAATTATCTTCCCCAAACTTGAAACTCACGTGCCGCCTATGTGTGCCAGTTTAGGCTCCACCCCTGTTGTAAAGCAAATTAATGTGCTTAATTTTAAGAAGTTACTCGGCCACTTTAGTTGATACAAACAAACCTTATCTAAACATATATGTACCGGTCTCAGAACAGGGCCATGGGAACAGTAATTCCACGCACTTAAATAGAGAATGGGGAGGACGCTTTTTCCGTGGTTCATTTTCATGCCAGCCAAGTAGGCTATACTCCTGTTGTAAAGCTAAGCAATGTGCTTATCTTGTATATTGCCGTTCTGTATTAATGTCATGTTCTATGTGGAGCCCGGGAAGAGTAGATGCTCTTTAGTAACATCTAATGGGGATCGGAATAAAATACAATCAAAATAATATATAAGCGCGAGTGGAGAAAAGATGAGCAGGTCGCAGAGAGAGACAGAAGTGAATAGAGCTACAGAAGTTTATTGAACATGCTACAGAGGAAAAGCAGAACACACACACACGATAGAAGAGAAACATCTAAAACACGTCCGACCAAATCTCCCGACTTTTTGTTAGAAAATTATTTTAATTGTGCCGCTTCCAAACTATCTGAATCTCAACATTCCCAGAGATGTAAAAAAATGTAACCAATATAGAAAATACACGACTTTTTCTCTCTTGAAAACACACTTCTATCCAGCAAGTTGAGGTTGTGGGATTCTTAAAATCATAATGGGTATTATGTGTAGTAGGTCTGCTTAAAATAACTGTATAAGGAATTAATGTCGTTGATAATGAATCGTGCCCTGTACCTTACCTTCTTTTTTCCCCCTTCTCTCCTCCCAGACATACAAAATATATCAGAGGGGGGGTTCATTAAAATGTGGATTATTTTTCCTTTGTGATACAACTGTAAATTAAAGACTAAAAAAAGGCACCGTCCTTGGTCCCAACCAGGGGTTGTCCCTCTATAAACAGCAACACGTTGACTTCACAACAGGTTCTACTTCGCTAACCTCTTCCAACACATGCAAAAGCAGATTTTTTTTTTTTGGTAACACTTCGCTTGAACTGTATGTCTCAAAAACAGTCATAACATTTGCTTCGTCATGTGTATGACAACATCGTGACCGTTAAGTGCAGTTCAAATTAGTAAAAGTATTACGTAATGTTTTATTCCAAGAACTAGAGAGAACAGGCAGTAGAAGCAT
Source organism: Oncorhynchus keta (assembly GCF_023373465.1). NCBI lineage: Eukaryota > Metazoa > Chordata > Actinopteri > Salmoniformes > Salmonidae > Oncorhynchus > Oncorhynchus keta. Next base: position 7,252,574 of record NC_068424.1, read on the forward strand.
AGAAAACCTCTCACCTCCTACCCATGTACATGAATGTGATGAAAAACAAGGGAAGTGAAAACCTATAATGAACAGAAACATTAAGACTATTTTAGTAAATGTGTAATCTAAAAAAAAAAAAAAATTTAAAAAAGGAAAAATAACGGGTTAAAAAAATAATAATATAATAATAATAATTCGGTATTGTTGGTTATTCCTCTACAAGAAACCTTCAAGCAACGTGGTCTAAAGGAGCTAAAAGTAAAATAAAAAGACTGATTCAACTTCAATCTCATATTGTTCCCCACTCCACAACAACCACAGTGAATTTAACGAAGAAAAAAAAGAGAGGGGGGGGGCTCCACAAATTGAACAGCAACTGAAAAAGGCTAAACTTGGATGGCAGAAACGTACAAACTACAACAGTGACACGGGAGAAGAGACGAAATCATGTTAAATTTCACATCAAAATTAAATGTGCCTCAAAATCAGACGGGGATTCATGTCAATATTTGGGATGTAAAAAGAGTTGATAGTCTGGTAAGGCACATATCTTGTAGAACTAAATCATCCTAGTCAAAAGGAGGCGCCCATGTCCAATCATCCACCCTTCATAATGAGAAGCTAGGAAAGGCAAATAGTTTGCTGATCATACAAATGGGTTATAGGATTAACACAGGGGTCAGGGGGGTGTGGGTTAACACGGGGGTCAGGGGGGTGTGGGCTAACACGGGGGTCAGGGGGGTGTGGGTTAACACAGGGGTCAGGATCAGAGGGTATGGGACGAACACAGGGGTCAGGGGGGTGTGGGTTAACAGGGGTCAGGGGGTATGGGCTAACACAGGGGTCAGGGGGTGTGTGTTACCACAGGGGTCAGGGGGTGTGTGTTACCACAGGGGTCAGGGGGTGTGTGTTACCACAGGGGTCAGGGGGTGTGGGTTACCACAGGGGTCAGGGGGTGTGGGCTAACACAGGGGTCAGGGAGGTGTGGGCTAACACAGGGGTCAGGGAGGTGTGGGCTAACACAGGGGTCAGGGAGGTGTGGGCTAACACAGGGGTCAGGGGGTCGTGGGTTAACACAGGGGCCAGGGGGTCGTGGGATTAGCACAGGGGTCAGGATCAGAGGCTATGGGACTAGCACAGGGGTCAGGATCAGAGGCTATGGGACTAACACAGGGGTCAGGATCAGAGGCTATGGGACTAACACAGGGGTCAGGATCAGAGGCTATGGGACTAACACAGGGGTCAGGATCAGAGGCTATGGGACTAACACAGGGGTCAGGATCAGAGGCTATGGGACTAACACAGGGGTCAGAGGCTATGGGACTAACACGGGGGTCAGGATCAGAGGCTATGGGACTAACACGGGGGTCAGGATCAGAGGGTATGGGACTAACACAGGGGTCAGAGGGTATGGGACTAACACAGGGGTCAGAGGGTATGGGACTAACACAGGGGTCAGGATCAGGTGAAGGGGTTAAAATGTCCTCAAAACATAGAAGTACAACATTTTCTCCCCCCGGTTTGGGTTTCTGGTTCTCTGAAGGAATGACTGATAACACTAAGAAAGAAACAATAAGGTCCAAATGTGGTCCCCAGAGTCTGGAACGAGTCAACAGGGTTTAACAAATGCCAGCCAAAAATCTGCTAGGGAAAACAGAAAGCGATGGATGTTGTGGAGGATCGATCATTATGCATAAGTTTAGATGGTGGATTTGGAGAAGGAGACTCTCAGGTGATGGTTGTCACCCATGTTGTAGTTGTGGAGGTCGATCAGACCCTGGATGGCCTCCTCCACCGTTGACATCTGGAGCAGCGCCATTTTGTGATCCCTGGGAACGGAAGAACGGTTAAACACATTGAAATACATCTTGGATCTGTCCAATCAGAATGTAGTGTGTATGTTCTGCTCCGCTCTCAACCACACCCCACAGAATGGACAGGAACACAACCTAAGCAAGTCTCACATACTCCCTGGAGCTAGCAACAGAGCTAAGGAGTGTTTGGGGAAAAAATAAAAAATAAATCAATGCTCAAGTTCATTCACAACCAATTGAAGAACAACTGTAGCTCAGTTCTGTTGTTATGGAAACGGCGAAGAGAGACGTACTGAAAGAACTTGAATGCGTTCACGGTTCCCCCGGCGTTGGAGAACAGCAGTCGGAGGTCTTCCTCGGAAACGTCCGTTCTGTGGAAACACGTGAACTTAGCATTCTAGCCACAAACCCAGGGGCACAGATCACAAAACCCAGGCGCACAGATCACAAAACCCAGGGGCACAGATCACAAAACCCAGGGGCACAGATCACAAAACCCAGGGGCACAGATCACAAAACCCAGGGCCAAACCCGGACGACGCTGGGGCCAATTGTGCGCCGCCCTATGGGACTCCCAGTCACGACCGGTTGTGCTACAGCCAGGAATCAAACCAGGGTCTGTAATGACGCCTCTAGCACGGAGATGCAGTGTTTTAGACCGCTGCGCCACTCGGGAAGCCCTAAGACTTCACTGATCTAAGAACAGTTTTGTATTAACTCATAATGGTTATTGTTAGGATTTGAACGTGGTAAGCAGATCCTCTGTCTGTTGGTGTTTTCCCCTAGACATAAAGCTCCCTTCAACTTTTCTTCCAGGTATAGATGTTGCCTCAGATTACCCTTCCCCGGGGTCAGATTACCCTCCCCAAGTCCTAGTGAGAAAGAACAAAACTGTCCTTAAAAATCAGTGTCTAGGGGAATGCGCCAACAGATACAGAATCTGCTTACCATGTCCAAATCCTAACAATAACCATTATGAGCTAATGCAAAACTGTTCTTAGATCAGTGTGTAGTGTAGAGGCCAGGTGGTAGACTTACGGGATGTTGGAGAGGTGAAGAGTAGTGGTGGGAGGGAAAATATTCTGGAAGTTCTTGGAGCCAGGCTTCTTGAAGCGGTGCAGGGGCGAGTTGGTGAAGTCTTTGGTGAGGCCCTGGTCATCCAGTCCATCCCTGGGCAGCTGCACCGAGGTGTGCTTAGACAGAGCCACCCTGATTGGTTTCCCATGCATCTTCTGCCCATTCAGGTGACTCATGGCTGGAAGCATTTCATTTGTACCGAGTTAGTTTTTATACAGCAGTACTGTGTCCCAAGACAACCACCCCCACCACACACATTTAGGAGAGGATCTACTTCAAAAGACTGGAACAATCAATCAACTAGACTAAATAAATCTGGGGAAATTTCCTTTTTATCAGTCAATAAACATGAGACAATTGAGGAGGATCATGTTACCTTACCTAACTGGGGTCTTACCTAGCCGGGGTCTTACCTAACTGGGGCCTTACCTAGCCGGGGTCTTACCTAACTGGGGCCTTACCTAGCCGGGGCCTTACCTAGCCGGGGCCTTACCTAGCCGGGGCCTTACCTAGCCGGGGTCTTACCTAGCCGGGGCCTTACCTAGCCGGGGCCGGGGCCATACCTAGCCGGGGCCAGGGTCTTACCTAGCTGGGCTTGGTTGGCATCAGCCATCTGTATCAGAGCACTGTCTTTCTTATTGTAGAGGATCTTCACCCTCTGGGCATCACCATACACCCCTAGGGTTAAAGTCATGAGCAGACGAGAGGAGGGCGAGGAAGAGGAGGAAGAGGAGACAGTGAGGAAACACTTTAGCACTTGAGATAGAGGGAAAGTTTAGGCAAGGCAGAGACAGAGTAAGAGGCTAGATAGAGAGAGACTGAATGTTGGCTAGAGATCATTCATCAGAATTAACATTTGAAGAGAGTTGAGCAAGAGGTGTGTGTGTGTGTGTGTATATTAAGGACAGATTGAGACACCCCATAAACAGACACGTTAAGGACATGTTTGGCGAATTAAACTACTGTACAGGCTATGCCAAATCAATGTACCATGCATTTTAACAGAAATCTACGGATGGGATCAATTTGGATAGCCAAAGAGAGAGACAGAGAACCAAATGATAACCGAGGAGCAACAAAACTAAAAAAAGTCAAAAACAATTACTGCAATATGGAAATGAACAATTAAAAAAAAAAAAAAAAAGGTAATGTCTCTTTAGAACAGAAATAAGCAACAACAGAAGAGCAACAGAGAGCTAACAACAACATACCGAAGAGAGTAAACAGACTTTGGGGCGTAACCATCTTTAGAAGAGGAGAAGAGAGCAAGCAGCAGAAGACAGGAAGACAGGTAGAAGAGTCGGAGCGGAGGTAGAGAGAGCGGAGGTGGACAGATCATCCAGGAGGGTGGTTTCCCGTAGAATGGTGAAGGTGGTCATGGAGTATGGTTCAAGGCAGTTAAATTTGGGGGTTAAAGGTTGGTCCGAGGGAACAGGTTTTGTTCAAGCACCAAGCATGAGCACGGGGGGTGGAGGAGAGAGAGCGTGAGAGGGATGAAGGTTAGGTAGATGGGGAGGGAGGGATGAAGAGTCGGTAGGTAGGTAGGGGGAGGGAAGGTAGGTGGAGAGAGAGAGAGAGGGGGGGTAATTAGGTGGGGAGGGAGAGAGGGAGAGTGGGGGGAGAGATATGAAGGGTAATTAGATGGGGAGGGAGAGAGGGAAGGAAAATGCAAATGTAAAAAAAACAAAGTGAGGGAGGGAGACAAATTAAAATACAGGTCAGTACACAGGAAATGATGCAGGAGTTTGGTCAGACTGACTGGTTCATGTACTTTATCACAACTAAATAAGCAAGTCAACTGGGCCAAATGTATATCATCCCCTTGACAAACACGGATAAGGTACAGTAAATGTCAAAATCATAAACATTATAGCCTAGCAATGAACAAACATAAAAAGGCATGCGATAGGCTAACGCATGAAGTCCAGGATCAATCGGTACATAGTAAATAAGGGGGTGAAATGAAGATAACTAGTAGAAAGAGCATGCAGTCAAATCTCTGTTTGGTGTCATCGACATGCAAGAACAGACATGAAACCACCTGGAAGCACTATGGCAACCATAGATCATGTTTGACCCCCACAGACATACATGTCAACAGGGTGTGGGGCCCAAATAAAAATATATAACTGCAAGTTTAAGTCTCTGAAATACAGGGTCCTCTCCATAGAGACGGAGAGGTGAAGTCAGGATAGGTGAGAGTGCAGAGAGGAGAGAGAGTTACGTTTCAGCTCAGTCAGGCAAAAGGAGAAAGAGAGAATAGGAGAGAGTTAACCAGCTTCAGCTCAACATGGCAGAGAGGAGGAGAGATTAGAGTGTTAACATGGCAGAGGAGGAGAGATTAGAGTGTTAACATGGCAGAGAGGAGGAGAGATTAGAGTGTTAACATGGCAGAGAGGAGGAGAGATTAGAGTGTTAACATGGCAGAGAGGGGAGGAGATATTAGAGTGTTAACAGACAGGAGGAGATATTAGAGTGTCAACATGGCAGAGAGGAGGAGAGATTAGAGTGTTAACATGGCAGAAAGGAGGAGAGATTAGAGTGTTAACATGGCAGAGAGGAGAGATTAGAGTGTTAACAGACAGGAGGAAGATTAGAGTGTTAACATGGCAGAGAGGAGGAGATATTAGAGTGTTAACAGACAGGAGGAGAGATTAGAGTGTTAACATGGCAGAGAGGAGGAGATATTAGAGTGTTAACATGGCAGAGAGGAGGAGAGATTAGAGTGTTAACAGACAGGAGGAGATATTAGAGTGTCAACATGGCAGAGAGGAGGAGAGATTAGAGTGTTAACATGGCAGAGAGGAGGAGAGATTAGAGTGTTAACATGGCAGAGAGGAGAGATTAGAGTGTTAACATGGCAGAGAGGAGAGATTAGAGTGTTAACATGGCAGAGAGGAGGAGAGATTAGAGTGTTAACATGGCAGAGGAGGAGAGATTAGTGTTAACAGACAGGAGGAGATTAGTGTTAACAGACAGGAGGAGATATTAGAGTGTTAACATGGCAGAGAGGAGGAGAGATTAGAGTGTTAACATGGCAGAGGAGGAGAGATTAGAGTGTTAACATGGCAGAGGAGGAGAGATTAGAGTGTTAACAGACAGGAGAGAGATTAGAGTGTTAACATGGCAGAGAGGAGGAGAGATTAGAGTGTTAACATGGCAGAGAGGAGAGATTAGAGTGTTAACAGACAGGAGGAGAGATTAGAGTGTTAACATGGCAGAGAGGAGGAGATATTAGAGTGTTAACATGGCAGAGAGGAGGAAGATTAGAGTGTTAACATGGCAGAGGAGGAGAGATTAGAGTGTTAACATGGCAGAGAGGAGGAGATATTAGAGTGTTAACAGACAGGAGGAGAGATTAGAGTGTTAACATGGCAGAGAGGAGGAGATATTAGAGTGTTAACAGACAGGAGGAGAGATTAGAGTGTTAACATGGCAGAGAGGAGGAGAGATTAGAGTGTTAACAGACAGGAGGAGATATTAGAGTGTCAACATGGCAGAGAGGAGGGAGATTAGAGTGTTAACAGACAGGAGGAGAGATTAGAGTGTTAACATGGCAGAGAGGAGGAGATATTAGAGTGTTAACATGGCAGAGAGGAGGAGAGATTAGAGTGTTAACATGGCAGAGAGGAGAGAGGGAGAGTGTTAACAGACAGGAGGAGAGATTAGAGTGTTAACAGACAGGAGGAGAGATTAGAGTGTTAACATGGCAGAGGAGGAGAGATTAGTGTTAACATGGCAGAGAGGAGGAGAGATTAGTGTTAACATGGCAGAGAGGAGGAGAGATTAGAGTTAAGGAGGAGAGATTAGAGTGTTAACATGGCAGAGAGGAGGAGAGATTAGAGTGTTAACATTAGAGTGTTAACATGGCAGAGAGGAGGAGAGATTAGAGTGTTAACATGGCAGAAGGAGGGAGAGATTAGAGTGTTAACATGGCAGAGAGGAGGAGAGATTAGAGTGTTAACATGGCAGAGAGGAGGACTGAGATTAGAGTGTTAACATGGCAGAGAGGAGGAGAGATTAGAGTGTTAACATGGCAGAGAGGAGGAGAGAGATTAGAGTGTTAACATGGCAGAGAGGAGGAGAGATTAGAGTGTTAACATGGCAGAGAGGAGGAGAGATTAGAGTGTTAACATGGCAGAGAGGAGGAAAGAGTGTTAACATGGCAGAGAGGAGGAGAGATTAGAGTGTTAACATGGCAGAGAGGAGGAGAGATTAGAGTGTTAACATGGCAGAGAGGAGGAGAGATTAGAGTGTTAACATGGCAGAGAGGAGGAGAGATTAGAGTGTTAACATGGCAGAGAGGAGGAGAGATTAGAGTGTTAACATGGCAGAGAGGAGAGATGAGAGTGTTAACATGGCAGAGAGGAGAGATTAGAGTGTTAACATGGCAGACAGGAGGAGAGATTAGAGTGTTAACATGGCAGAGAGGAGGAGAGATTAGAGTGTTAACATGGCAGAGAGGAGGAGAGATTAGAGTGTTAACATGGCAGAGAGGAGGAGAGATTAGAGTGTTAACATGGCAGAGAGGAGAGAGATTAGAGTGTTAACATGGCAGAGAGAGGAGGAGAGATTAGAGTGTTAACATGGCAGAGAGAGGAGGAGAGATTAGTGTTAACATGGCAGAGAGGAGGAAGATTAGAGTGTTAACATGGCAGAGGGATTAGAGTGTTCCATGGCAGAGAGGACGGAGAGATTAGAGTGTTAACATGGCAGAGAGGAGGAGAGATTAGAGTGTTAACATGGCAGAGAGGAGGAGAGATTAACCAGTTTAACATGGCAGAGAGGAGGAGAGATTAGAGTGTTAACATGGCAGAGAGGAGGAGAGATTAGAGTGTTAACATGGCAGAGAGGAGGAGAGATTAGAGTGTTAACATGGCTAGAGTGTTAACATGGCAGAGAGGAGGAGATATTAGAGTGTTAACATGGCAGAGAGGAGGAGAGATTAGAGTGTTAACATGGCAGACAGGAGGAGAGATTAGAGTGTTAACATGGCAGAGAGGAGAGATTAGAGTGTTAACATGGCAGAGAGGAGAGATTAGAGTGTTAACATGGCAGACAGGAGGAGAGATTAGAGTGTTAACATGGCAGAGAGGAGAGATTAGAGTGTTAACATGGCAGAGAGGAGGAGAGATTAGAGTGTTAACATGGCAGAGAGGAGGAGAGATTAGAGTGTTAACATGGCAGAGAGGAGGAGAGATTAGAGTGTTAACATGGCAGAGAGGAGGAGAGATTAGAGTGTTAACATGGCAGAGAGGAGGAGAGATTAGAGTGTTAACATGGCAGAGAGGAGGAGAGATTAGAGTGTTAACATGGCAGAGAGGAGGAGAGATTAGAGTGTTAACATGGCAGAGAGGAGGAGAGATTAGAGTGTTAACATGGCAGAGAGGAGGAGAGATTAGAGTGTTAACATGGCAGAGAGGAGGAGAGATTAGAGTGTTAACATGGCAGAGAGGAGGAGAGATTAGAGTGTTAACATGGCAGAGAGGAGGAGAGATTAGAGTGTTAACATGGCAGAGAGGAGGAGAGATTAGAGTGTTAACATGGCAGAGAGGAGGAGAGATTAGAGTGTTAACATGGCAGAGAGGAGGAGAGATTAGAGTGTTAACATGGCAGAGAGGAGAGATTAGAGTGTTAACATGGCAGACAGGAGGAGAGATTAGAGTGTTAACATGGCAGAGAGGAGGAGAGATTAGAGTGTTAACAGACAGGAGGAGAGATTAGAGTGTTAACATGGCAGAGGAGGAGAGATTAGTGTTAACAGACAGGAGGAGATATTAGAGTGTTAACATGGCAGAGAGGAGGAGAGATTAGTGTTAACAGACAGGAGGAGATATTAGAGTGTTAACATGGCAGAGAGGAGGAGAGATTAGAGTGTTAACATGGCAGAGGAGGAGATTAGAGTGTTAACATGGCAGAGGAGGAAGATTAGAGTGTTAACAGACAGGAGGAGAGATTAGAGTGTTAACATGGCAGAGAGGAGGAGAGATTAGAGTGTTAACATGGCAGAGAGGAGAGATTAGAGTGTTAACAGACAGGAGGAGAGATTAGAGTGTTAACATGGCAGAGAGGAGGAGAGATTAGAGTGTTAACAGACAGGAGGAGATATTAGAGTGTTAACATGGCAGAGGAGGAGAGATTAGAGTGTTAACATGGCAGAGAGGAGAGATTAGAGTGTTAACATGGCAGACAGGAGGAGAGATTAGAGTGTTAACATGGCAGAGAGGAGAGATTAGAGTGTTAACATGGCAGACAGGAGGAGAGATTAGAGTGTTAACATGGCAGAGAGGAGAGATTAGAGTGTTAACATGGCAGAGAGGAGAGATTAGAGTGTTAACATGGCAGACAGGAGGAGAGATTAGAGTGTTAACATGGCAGAGAGGAGAGATTAGAGTGTTAACATGGCAGAGAGGAGAGATTAGAGTGTTAACATGGCAGACAGGAGGAGAGATTAGAGTGTTAACATGGCAGAGAGGAGAGATTAGAGTGTTAACATGGCAGAGAGGAGAGATTAGAGTGTTAACATGGCAGAGAGGAGGAGAGATTAGAGTGTTAACATGGCAGAGAGGAGGAGAGATTAGAGTGTTAACATGGCAGAGAGGAGGAGAGTTAATTAGAGTGTTAACATGGCAGAGAGGAGGAGAGATTAGAGTGTTAACATGGCAGAGAGGAGGAGAGATTAGAGTGTTAACATGGCAGAGAGGAGGAGAGATTAGAGTGTTAACATGGCAGAGAGGAGAGAGATTAGAGTGTTAACATGGCAGAGAGGAGGAGAGATTAGAGTGTTAACATGGCAGAGAGGAGGAGATAGATTAGAGTGTTAACATGGCAGAGAGGAGGAGAGATTAGAGTGTTAACATGGCAGAAGGAGGAGAGATTAGAGTGATGGCAGAGAGGAGGAGAGATTAGAGTGTTAACATGGCAGAGAGGAGGAGAGATTAGAGTGTTAACATGGCAGAGAGGAGGAGAGATTAGAGTGTTAACATGGCAGAGAGGAGGAGAGATTAGAGTGTTAACATGGCAGAGAGGAGGAGAGTTTAGAGTGTTAACATGGCAGAGAGGAGGAGAGATTAGAGTGTTAACATGGCAGAGAGGAGGAGAGATTAGAGTGTTAACATGGCAGAGGAGGAGAGATTAGAGTGTTAACATGGCAGAGGAGGAGAGATTAGAGTGTTAACAGACAGGAGGAGAGATTAGAGTGTTAACATGGCAGAGAGGAGGAGAGATTAGAGTGTTAACATGGCAGAGGGAGAGATTAGAGTGTTAACAGACAGGAGGAGAGATTAGAGTGTTAACATGGCAGAGAGGAGGAGAGATTAGAGTGTTAACAGACAGGAGGAGATATTAGAGTGTTAACATGGCAGAGAGGAGGAGAGATTAGAGTGTTAACATGGCAGAGGAGGAGAGATTAGAGTGTTAACAGACAGGAGGAGAGATTAGAGTGTTAACATGGCAGAGAGGAGGAGAGATTAGAGTGTTAACATGGCAGAGAGGAGAGATTAGAGTGTTAACAGACAGGAGGAGAGATTAGAGTGTTAACATGGCAGAGAGGAGGAGAGATTAGAGTGTTAACATGGCAGAGAGGAGGAGAGATTAGAGTGTTAACATGGCAGAGAGGAGGAGAGATTAGAGTGTTAACATGGCAGAGAGGAGGAGATATTAGAGTGTTAACATGGCAGAGAGGAGGAGAGATTAGAGTGTTAACATGGCAGAGAGGAGGAGAGATTAGAGTGTTAACATGGCAGAGAGGAGGAGAGATTAGAGTGTTAACATGGCAGAGAGGAGAGAGATTAGAGTGTTAACATGGCAGAGAGGAGGAGAGATTAGAGTGTTAACATGGCAGGGCAGAGGAGGAGAGATTAGAGTGTTAACATGGCAGAGAGGAGGAGAGATTAGAGTGTTAACATGGCAGAGAGGAGGAGAGATTAGAGTGTTAACATGGCAGAGAGGAGGAGAGATTAGAGTGTTAACATGGCAGAGAGGAGGAGAGATTAGAGTGTTAACATGGCAGAGAGGAGGAGAGATTAGAGTGTTAACATGGCAGAGAGGAGGAGAGATTAGAGTGTTAACATGGCAGAGAGGAGGAGAGATTAGAGTGTTAACATGGCAGACAGGAGGAGAGAGAGGGAGAGAGATTGAGTGGAGAGAGAGGAGAAAGATGGAGAGGAGAGAGAGAGATGGAGAGAGAAAGTGGAAATAGTGTTGGTTTGTAATGAGTTACGTCTGGAGGGGGTAGAAAGATCATTACTGACCTCTTCGTTGAGATTGGAGGCCAGGAGCACGCCACTGGCTCCAGTGTGACCGGACAGAGCTACCCTTCCTGCAGCAGCAGCCGCCGCCGCGGCAGCATTCAGCGGGCTCAGGCCACCTGGAGAGGTCAGAGGGGTCAGGATTTAGACCCAAAAGGATGAATTTCAGCTCACCCTGGGCTAGTGAGGGCAGAGATTTCCCTCTAGGACCAACTGAATGGTGGAAAATAAGCAAAGTCCGCCCACCCAGAGCCCTGGACGATGTGAAACTAATGTTTCCCCGGCAGTCAGGCGTCTACCTGGCGTCTACCTGGGGGGGGGGGGTTCTACCTAGGATCTTACCGAGCAGAGGGGGTTCTACCTAGGATCTTAGAGCAGAGGGGGGGATCGTCTACCTGGGATCGTACCGAGCAGAGGGGGGATCGTCTACCTGGGATCTTACCGAGCAGAGGGGGGGCGGGGTCGTCTACCTAGCAGAGGGGGGCGTCGTCTACCTGGGAACTTAGAGCTGAGGGGGGGAGGGGGTCGACCTGGGATCTTACCGAGCAGAGAGTTGGAGTCCTTGCCTTGGAAGGCAGCAGCCATGTTGGGGTCCATGGCAGGCTGGCCGTCCCCTGCAGGGAGCTCTGGCCGGGTGTAGTCACGGCTCTTGTCGTTGTTGTACTTCACGTTCAGGTTGACCAGCTTGGAGTAGTCGATGCGGAGCGTACAGCACGAGTTGTAGATGTTCTGACCATCCAGGGCCTGAGGAACAATGGAACGATTCCAGTTGGGGTTATTTGATAAGTGTACCGGGAAATACCAGAAATCAAAACAGCAACTATACAAATTTACTTTATTTGCACACAAACATGTAATGAAATTATAAAATTCAGTACACAACAAATTGATAATGAACAATGAAATGTCCCACTCACTATTTTGGCTTGCTGGGCGGTGGGTGGGTCGTTGAACTGCAGCAGAGCCTGGAACTGATTGTTCTTGGTGAATGTGATGATCTTCATGACTGTTCCGAACTTTGAGAAGATCTGAACCCCCCCCCCCCAAAAAAAAAACAGCAGCAATACAAAAGTATTGAGAAGACAACCTCTACGAAATAGCTGATGTTTAACTATCAGATGGAATATGAAACTACTGTGATGAGATAAATGGGCAGAAGAGATCGTCAAGTTGTCATGTCACAAGTACAGCGAAATGCCTTTCATGCAAACTCAAAATCCAACCGTGCAATAATCAATAACAATGTGAATTGGCAAGGCACTGTCTCTGCCTGGCCGGTTCCCCTCGCTCTCCACCGGGATTCTCTGCCTCTAACCCTATTACAGGGGACGAGTCACTGGCTTACTGGTGCTCTTCCATGCCGCCCATATGAGGGGTATGTCACTTGAGTGGGTTGAGTCACTGACATGATCTTCCTGTCCGGTTTTTGCGCCCCCTCCCCTACCCTCCTCCTCCCCTCCCTCGTGGTTGGAGTCTAATGATTTTCCAGGTCTTCCTAGCACACCTCCTGATATAGAGGTCCTGGATGGTAGGGAGCTGGGCCCCAGTGATGTACTGGGCTGTCCTCACCACCCTCTGTGGAACCATGCGATGGAGGGCGGTGCCATTGCCAGTGATACAGCCAATCAAAATGCTCTCAACGGCACCGAGGAATTTGAGGGGTCCGTTTCATCTGTCTTAATGCCGCTGCGTCTTCTTTGTTTAAGTCTTTAGTGATTTGGACACCAGAGGACCTCGAAGCTCTCGACCTGCTCCACTTCAGGCCTGTCGATGTGTATGGGGGGGGGGCGTTTCGAGTCTTGTTACATTTACATTTAAGTCATTTAGCAGACGCTCTTATCCAGAGCGACTTACAAATTGGTGCATACACCTTATGACATCCAGTGGAACAGCCATTGTTGGTAGCAAATCTGCGACCGGAGGTCATCCATCTTATTGTCGAGTGACTATGTTGGCCAGCGGGTTGGAGGGGGGGGCAGAGGTGGCCGGTTTTAACCTTTGCCTTAATCTCACCAGGATCCTCCTTTTGCCTCTAAAGCCGGCGTGTTAGCCAAAAATTGGGTCAGAATTACAGAGAGCCCAGGGAAGATGAGTAGAAGTTGAAGACGGAATTGGAGTAAGTAACTGCTGGTCCGATGTTCAAACGTTATTGTCGGTTGTAAGAATTAATAGTGCATGAAAACAAAGCAAAGAGAAACAACCACAAATAGCAACGTCTGGTCGGAGCGAAACGGCTGCCATCTAGTACAGCGCCATAGATTCAGATCACGTCTGTACAAAATGGAGGATAAAAATATATCGTACATTGCATTCATAAATCTGCCCTCTGCCAAACCTATGAGAAAAAAATAAGAATACATAGTGAATGTAGGTTACCTGCTGCAGCACATCCAGAGTGACTGGATAGAACATGTTGTCAATGATTATTCTGAGCACAGGGCTGGACGCAGCGGTTAGATCTACGACGGAGCCCGACGCAGGAGTACCTCCTCCTTGGACCGCTGACACCGCCTGCAGGACCGCCTGGGCCCGCTGGTTTCCACTATCCGTTTTGAGTTCTTTGTGGTTGGAATACTGGATGAACACGGGGACGTTCCGAACATGCGGTGTCACAGTAGAGTAGTAGTTGATCATGGTTATCGCTGCTTCCTCTGTGCCCAGCTCCAAGAAAGCCTGAAGACCAATAGGATAGGAACAGCATTAAGACTTCTGTTAGAAGAAATAAGCAACGGCATCCTGGGAAGTGTCTTATGATACAGTTCAATGAAACTGTACCGTGTCTGTATCCAGGGTTCAAACATTTTCCCCTGGTGGCACCAGCCCACGATTTGGTCACACACCTCAACAAAAACATTTTGTATATTTTTTATAATATAAAATAAAAAAAAGTTCAATAAAATGAATTTGCCTACATCTTTATGTGCACCAACATCATATTCCAATTTATTTGAGAGAATTCCCCACCTCAATAACTAAAACACATTAGCTAACTGTAAATATAATACCCACTGCTAGTAGCCAGGTAATAAGACAACAACACATTTTGTTCATATCTGAAAAAACACTGCCGTTGTAGTCTACCACTCGACGAAGGCCTATGAAAATCGCAAAGACCAAATCTCAAAGTCACATCATATATCTTGGTTGGAAGATGGGCCAAAGATCGTCTATTAAATTGACAGGACAGTCGACTGACCGACCGCTCTAACAATGGAAAAAGATGTCCTCAAAGATGGAAGGCAGGCGAGATCAGGTGGGACCCTTCTAGCCAATGAGAGGGCAGATACGCATGTGAACTACAGGCCATAGTATCTTTGTTACTGTGCCATATTAGTGTCCGTGACAGCTGGGGCAGCGCCATTGAGGCCATCTCCTCTTTCAAGCAGGGGTTGGAACCGGTTCAAGGAAGAGATCAGAAAAATACATTGTCAAGGAACAGAATCAGAACCAGGAACGAAAGTGATCTACACTGTTACGGAACAGAACCTTTATTTTAAAAGCATGGGAACCAGTTAATAACAACATAGTGCCTATGCAAAGCCCTTACTCTGTCACTCAGATACATGTTCCAGCGTCTGCCTGCCAAATGAAAATCTTTGCCAGTGTTTGTGCCTGTGTAGGCTACCTGCCCCTCTGAAACATATGCTGCTGTAGCCTACTGACATTACTCGATTCAGAAATTAGGGAGAGATTTTTTATTAGAGAAGACATGAGCGGCACAGCTGTCTACAGCACTGCATCTCAGTGCTAGAGGTGTCACTAGACACCCTGGTTCAAATTCAGTCTGTATCACAACTGGCCATGATCGGGTGTACTATAGGGCGGCGCACAATTGGTCCAGCGTCGTCCGGGTTTGGCCATCATTGTAAATAAGAATTTGTTCTTAACCTACTTGCCTAGTAAAATTAAGCTAACATTTAAATTGGATTTATTAACTAAAAAGTATATGTTTTTATTTTAATTCTGGTGCCACTCTGCATACAAACTTGTTAGTCCAACGTTAACTTTCAGAAGTTAAGACATAAGTATAACTGTGTGGACCTAATACATAAGATGCCCAGCGTTTCAAGCCAAGCCTCCTCCTCTTCAACCCTCCCCCACCTCCCTACCCCCCCCACCCCACTTGCAAAATGCCACATGTCCACTTATATCAGTGCATTTGAAACAACCTAACCATTACGTAACTGCTATTAGATCGAGTAGAACTCACGTAGCAAATTAGCAATTACATTTTTTTATTAACCAAATTCGACACTCATTAACCTAAATACAAAAATTCTTTACATCGTGGGCTTATTTTTCATATAGATTTTGGGCAGAGTAAAACATTACTGATCGCCTGTTTCTCTATCTGGGTACACTCACCTGGTTTTTCCCCTTAAGCGTCAGGATATTTGTGACCTTCCCGAAAGGTAACCCCAGGGCAATGACCTCCGATTCTGAAGTTTCATTGGGCAGTTTTCTGATGTGCAGCACACGAGAGGGAGGGGCCTCCATCCGGTCTTCCACTCTCAGCTTTTTACTGTCGCTCCCATTGGATTTATTGTCACTCCCATTGGCTGTAACATCTAGATAGAAGACATAGCTTTTATTGTCCCAATCCTGCTCTGCTCTAAAGCCACCCCCAGAAAGCACAAAACACCCACTTACTTGAGAGGAGCACGGAATGAACACCACGCGACTCCATCCTCTTACGATGGACGAACACGTCACACCTGAACTTCAGTATTAGTGTTGCTCAAACATTTAAAGTATAATACTGTATTTAGCATCTGAATGCAATATACACTGAGTGTACAAAACATTAGGAACCCCCCCCCCCTCTTTTGTCCGCAGAACAGCCGCAATTCATCAGGGCATGGGGACTCTATTATAATAATATATGCCATTTAGCAGACGCTTTTATCCAAAGCGACTTACAGTCATGTGTGCATACACTCTACAAGGTGTCAAAAGCACTTTACAGGGATGCTGGCCCATGTTGATCTAAATGCTTCCCAGTTTTGTCAACCTGGCTGGATGTCCTTTGGGTGGTGGACCATTCTTGATACACACCGGACACGGCTGAGCATGAAAAACCCAGCAGCGTTGCAGTTCTTGACACACTCAAACCGGTGCACCTGGCACCTACTACCACACCCCGTTCAAAGGCACTTAAAATCCTTTGTCTTGCCCAGTCACCCTCTGAATGGCACACATACACAATTGTCTCAATCCTTAAATCCTTCTTTAACCAGTCTTGTCCTCTTCATATACACTGATTGAAGTGGATTTAACAAGTGACATCAATAAGAGATCATAGCTTTCACCTGGATTCACCTGGTCAGTCTGTGTCATGGAAAGAGCAGGTGTCCTTAATGTTTTGTTGAGGATTTCAAGTTCCATGAATACGGAAGCTTCCCCAGTCAACCCGTGTCAGGCTTCATTCTCTTCAGCCCCGGCGGCAGGTAGCTTAGTGGTTAAAACGTTGGGCCAGTAACCGAAAGGTTGCTAGATCAAATCCCTGAGCTGACAAGACAAATATCTGTCTTTCTGCCCCATGAACAAGGAAGTCAACCCACTGTTCCTCGGTAGTCCGTCATTGCAAATAAGAATGTGTTCTTAACCGACTTGACTGTAAAAATTAGTTTATTTTTATCTTGAAATACCATACTATAGTTTCTCCAAGACATTACAGCCATGTCCCGAAGAGAGATATAGCCTATTGAAATGCACCGCAACTCTATTTCAGTCACATGCTAGCGTGTACCCACCTACACATACTGAAACACCTGCCACGAGGAAGACATTGACCAATACAGCCGCTCTACTTCAAACATTCATTCATATTTTACTGATTTGTCGGAACACGGTCAAATTACTTATGCAAATATCCCCTCAGAGAGGGCTGGCAAAAAATAATCCCCAACTTACCACCGATACTGCTCATGTCAGATCCGCTGTTGTAGACACTGGTTGACATCAGCTCATCTGATCCTCTCTGGAGAAAGAAAACAAAGAGAGAGGGAGAGAAAGAGAGAAAGAAATTGAGAGCAAGCAGAGCCCCTGAAAGACAACAATGAAATACAGATCTCTCTCTGGACAGGTAGAGAATACAGAGGGGGGAGGGAACACAAAACACCAGAAAGAGTTGCCTCGTTTTCTTTTTTCTAGTGTCAATCAGTCTAATCTCATGGAGTCTCAAGATGTCAGGCATATCATTTCATCTGGGAAATCCCCAAAGGATCTGAGCCGTCTGTCCACTGGGCTTCAGTAAGCGTCTGTCCGCTGGGCTTCAGTAAGCGCCTGTCCGCCGGGCTTCAGTTGGTGGCTGACGCGTTCAGAGTTCCGCTAAAACTACGCTATGCCTGGAGCCATTAGAGACAGACCTGGGTCTTAAGCTTTTTTTTTTCTTTTTGTCTGAATATTTCTTCATCTCTAACAAAAATGTATAGACACAATAACTCTGTAGGACCAGAGTTCACAAATACATTTTAGTAAGTTGTCTAACTTAAAAACGTGACAACTAGGCCAAGGCTAATTCACACCAGGGCAGGGGATGTAACTGAAACGAATGCTTCGCAAAGCAAACTTTATTTTGTACGTGAAACATTGATGAAATAAACAGAGAGGCAAAGAGTATTTCCGTTTAGAGGAAGTCACCTTTGTTTTGCACCAGATGGAACAAGGGTTATTGGACATAAATCAAGTTGGAAGGGTACAGGACCACGAAGCATTTATAAGAGAACAAGTTTCTCCCTAAACAGATGCGACTTACGTTGTTCCTATTTAGTTACTTACGGTTGTTCTAATATCATGAAAGCTAGAAGTTAGGACCTTTTTTTTGTGGGCCCCGATACGACATACTCTCTCAACAGTAGTAAGTTACATTTAGGATTCTGTACTCATACCAGTAGGCCTATGCCCAGATCCTGACTTGAAAGCACAACTTTATTTTAAACAATTGTCGTCAATGGGAGAGAGGTAAATGTGAGTTGCGTGTCAGTGTTAGGTATCTGCCCATAAAGTACTCTAGGGGTTCAACAAACTGCATGGAGGCAAAATTTGACCAGCGTGAGATACATTCATCTGATGTAGCCCAATGTAACAACTCAACTGGGTAAGAAAAAAATGTGTTTGTATTGCCATAGCAATCAAAGGGAATTTCAAGATATGGTTTCCATTTATCTAACTCGCTATAACCTTTGCCATAAATATAAATACATATTTTTACCTTATTTTAACTCGGCAAGTTCTTATTTACATTGACAGTCTACCAGGGAACAGTGTGTAACAGTATAGCTTCCGTCCCTCTCCTCACCCCGACCTAGGCTCGAACCAGGGACCCAGCCATTTCACATCGGGCACACCTGGTTCAGGGGCAGAACGACATATTTGTACCTTGTCCGCTCCGGGATTCGAGCCAGCAACCTTTCGGTCTAACCACTAGGCTACTTGCCATAGAGAGGGCATTGGGCTGAAGCTTACCTTCACACCAACTGCAACATCTCCCATACTGAAAAAGAGAGGGAACAGAATGATTAGCTACCTCGTTAAGCCAAATCTTCCCACAATTATAGCAGCATGCTGCTTTACTCGTCTGGAGTTCAACTAGCTAGTAGCTAAGGAAGTTAGCTAGCAGGCTAACGTTAGTGCCGTGGATACACGCAAAACAAAGAAAACCACCAATGACAAACGTTTCTCTCTTTCTCTCCACACCAGCTAGTTACAACATAGCTAGTCACCTACACACGTTGACTACCTATAAAATTGGTAACCTGTATGGCAATGCACGTTAGCCAGCGATGTTGTAGTTTAATGGTGTTTGGTTAGTTTTTTTTGAGTGGATAGCGTACGCTAGCTACATTTCCGATCAACAAAGGATAAAATGAATGATCACCGGACAAGTGACGACACACCCTGTCATGCTCGAATGGTCCTCATCTCTTAAGACTAGCCAGAGCTAGCCGCTTGAGCTAGCTAGTTAACTAACGTTAGCTGAACGTGATTGCCCAGTCAATTTATTAGCAGTTAGTTTATTAACAGTTACATAAACAAAATATAATTTTAGTTCTCTAACTAAAGCTAACTAGCCATCGTCGTCTGGCAGTTCACATGTCCATCCAGGAGTTAGCTAGCGTTAGCTAGTCAAGCTAACGTAACGTTAGCTAGCTAGCTTTAGCTTAAATACATAAAAACCAAGCTAGGGTGAGGTAAGCAAGTTACTCGAATTGAAACAACTAAATCTTGCCGAAGATGATTAATCGTTCATGAAAAACACATAGATGGCCAATACATACCCGTCCATTGCTAGAATATCGTTATAAACGACAACAGTTTTTTTTTTTTGCACTTCTCTTGCCAACAGCACATACAACAAAATGGAGGGACTTGAGAGCTTGGCGGAAATAGTCGAATCCGGCGGAAATAGTCGAACAAAAAAACGTGTTTCGTTTTACACGCAGCAGAATATATTTTTCTCTGTAAAACCAATTTTAACATTTTAAGACACAATGGTACGCTATTTTGTATTTCATAGAGGCATTTAAATTGATGCATTGTCATTAATTAGTCTACATCATTTGCTGTGGACATTGAGTTGTTGGGTTTTATTTTTTAGGCTGTAGGTCTGTTTGTTTATCCTTTTAATGTGACTCTAGGTTGTGCTCCTTGTGCCTATATCAAACACGGGCTTGGCTATATTACACACATACACTGAACACAAATATAAGCCCAACATGTAAAGTGTTGGTTTCTCTCACATCTTGTGCATACATTTGTTTACATCCCCGTTAGTGAGCATTTCTCTTTTGCCAAGATAATCCATCCACCAGACAGGTGTGGCAAATCAAGAATCTGATTAAACTGCGTGATCATTACACAGGTGCACATTGTACTGGGGACAATAAAAGGCCACTCTAAAATGTGAAGTTTTGTCACACAACACAATGCCTCAGATATCTCACGTTTTGAGGGAGCATGTGATTGGCATGCTGACTGCAGGAATGTCCATCAGAGCTGTTGCCAGATCATTTAATGTTCATTTCTCTACCATAAGCCGCCTCCAACTTCGTTTAGAGAATTTGGCAGTATGTCAAACCGGCCTCACAAATCGCAGACCACATGTATGGCGTTGTGTGGGCAATGTATGTCAATGTTGTGAACAGAGTGCCACGTGGTGGTGGGGTTATGGTATGGGCAGGCAGGCATAAGCCATGGACAATGAACACAATTGCATTTTATCGATGGCAATTTGAATGCACAAAAATACTGTGATGAGTTCGTGAGGCCCATTATTGTGCCATTCATCCGCCGCCATCACCTCATGTTTCAGCATGATAATGCACGGCCACATGTCACAAGGATCTGTACAAAACTCCTGGAAGCTGAAAATGTCCCCGTTCTTCCATGGCCTGCATACTCACCAGTCATGTCACCCATTGAGCATGTTTGGGATGCTCTGGACCCATGTGTACGACATCGTGTTCCAGTTCACGTTAATATCCAGCAACTGTGCACAGCAATTGAAGAGGAGTGGGGACAACATTCCACAGGCCACAATCGACAGACTGATCAACTCTATGAGAAGGAGATGTCGTGCTACATGAGACCAATATTGGTCACACCAGATACCGACTGCTTTTCTGATCCACATCCCTACTTTTTTTTTAAGGCATCTGTGACCAACAGATGCATCTCTGCATTCCCAGCCATGTGAAATCCATAGATTAGGGCCTAATGAATTTATTTACATTGACTGATTTCCTTATATGAACTAAGTAAAAAATCTTTGAAATTGTTGCATGTTGCGTTTATTTTTTTGTTCTGTGTTTCCTCTATGGAAAGATGAGATTCTCAGGAACACGGGACTCGTCTGAAGTCGGTACCAACTTCCGTCTGTAGCGTCAGAACCGTTTGGGTTACAAACTAATACCAGCCCACTATGGAAAGGGGAGAGTCTCACGAACACGACAGTGTTCTCCGTTTCACGGGACTCATCTGAAGGTAACCCAGTACCGGTTTTAAAAATTATAATGGAAGAATGGAAATAGTTTTGTGGCAACAAAAAAAAGGTGGTTAAGTGTGTCCAAAAAAAGAAAAATATTTCATTCTTATATCTCAGAGAAATAGGAAAGACATTTCAAATCTTTATTCCTTATGGGGTTTGTTTTTTACTGTTTGTTTTGCCATTTTGTTTCATGTGTTATTCAATGTGTTTCTATGGGCTATATTAATGTGTTATTCAATGTGTTTCTATGGGCTATATTAGTGTGTTATTCAATGTGTTTCTATGGGCTATATTAGTGTGTTATTCAATGTGTTTCTATGGGCTATATTAATGTGTTATTCAATGTGTTTCTATGGGCTATATTAATGTGTTATTCAATGTGTTTCTATGGGCTATATTAGTGTGTTATTCAATGTGTTTCTATGGGCTATATTAGTGTGTTATTCAATGTGTTTCTATGGGCTATATTAATGTGTTATTCAATGTGTTTCTATGGGCTATATTAGTAAAGGCCTAATTCAATATTTGTTCAAATAATAAAAAAATATTTAAAAAATTAAAAAAACAGATTTGATACCTTCAGGGTTCCTATAATTTAAAGTCAAATAGCTAAATGTGTAACGGCAGTCTTGGGAAGAAGGTGAGGACCAATGAGCAGCATGGTACGTGTTCATATTTTTTTAATGTAAACTGAAAAACAAAGGAAACAACCGGAACAGTTCTGTCTGGTGCACAAAACCACACAAAGACAGAAAACAACCACCCACAAAACACAATAGAAAACAGGCTCCCTAAATATGGTTCTCAATCAGGGACAACGATTGACAGCTGCCTCTGATTGAGAACCATACCAGGCCAAACACAGAAATAGCAAATCATAGAAAAACTAACATAGACAACCCACCCAACCCCCCTCCCCGACCATACTAAAACAAAAGACAAAACAAAGGGAACTAAGGTCAGAACGTGACAGAATGATCCATCGTGTGACCATCTGAGAACAGATAGAGAAGTGAATCCAACATATAAATGATTACCTTGAAAATGACATTTGGACTCAACCGAAGCTTGAATCCCTTGGCTAAACTGAGTGACTCAACCGAAGCTTGAATCCCTTGGCTAAACTGAGTGACTCAACCGAAGCTTGAATCCCTTGGCTAAACTGAGTGACTCAACCGAAGCTTGAATCCCTTGGCTAAACTGAGTGACTCAACCGAAGCTTGAATCCCTTGGCTAAACTGAGTGACTCAACCGAAGCTTGAATCCCTTGGCTAAACTGAGTGACTCAACCGAAGCTTGAATCCCTTGGCTAAACTGAGTGACTCAACCGAAGCTTGAATCCCTTGGCTAAACTGAGTGACTCAACCGAAGCTTGAATCCCTTGGCTAAACTGAGTGACTCAACCGAAGCTTGAATCCCTTGGCTAAACTGAGTGACTCAACCGAAGCTTGAATCCCTTGGCTAAACTGAGTGACTCAACCGAAGCTTGAATCCCTTGGCTAAACTGAGTGACTCAACCGACGCTTGAATCCCTTGGCTAAACTGAGTGACTCAACCGAAGCTTGAATCCCTTGGCTAAACTGAGTGACTCAACCGAAGCTTGAATCCCTTGGCTAAACTGAGTGACTCAACCGAAGCTTGAATCCCTTGGCTAAACTGAGTGACTCAACCGACGCTTGAATCCTTTGGCTAAACTGGGTGACTCAACCGAAGCTTGAATCCCTTGGCTAAACTGAGTGACTCAACCGAAGCTTGAATCCCTTGGCTAAACTGAGTGACTCAACCGAAGCTTGAATCCCTTGGCTAAACTGAGTGACTCAACCGAAGCTTGAATCCCTTGGCTAAACTGAGTGACTCAACCGACGCTTGAATCCTTTGGCTAAACTGAGTGACTCAACCGAAGCTTGAATCCCTTGGCTAAACTGAGTGACTCAACCGAAGCTTGAATCCCTTGGCTAAACTGAGTGACTCAACCGAAGCTTGAATCCCTTGGCTAAACTGAGTGACTCAACCGACGCTTGAATCCCTTGGCTAAACTGAGTGACTCAACCGACGCTTGAATCCCTTGGCCTTTATGTGTTGTTATTTTTAGTTGAACCACATTTACATTTAAGTCATTTAGCAGACGCTCTTATCCAGAGCGACTTACAAATTGGTGCATTCACCTTATGACATCCAGTGGAACAGTCACTTTAGTGACTCAACCACTGGGTTGAATTGAAACGATAGCTAATTGATGACTTTCGTAAATGCTATATGGGCCTAAATAGTATAATTGATTATATATGATTTATAAAGTATGGTTAGGCCTACATTTAATTTGCAGATAGAAAGATTTGATTTCTTTTGTCATCTGTTTTTCCGTGTATGCCTATATTATTCAACGTGTGTCTATGGGCTAATACCAGTAAGGGCAAATTCAATGTTTCATTAAATGTTATTATTTTTGTTTGGTAGAACACCTCCCTCCCCCCAAGGATAAATGACAACATAAGGCCTGCCGTCACTTGTGTAGCTAAAATTGCACTGTTTTTGCTAGTGATACACCTGTATTGATTTACAATTTTCTGCGTACATTTTTTTGAGTCTCCCAGAAGTACGTGAAGCTGTTTCCCTACCATCTCAGTCCAGCCGAGCTGAGTCAATGTGTTTATAGCCCTGGCAAAAACTTCAGTATTCTCTACTACTCTATTTCCAATTCGGTGCTCTATTGAAATCTTTCTTGTGCTGTCGGTCGACGCAGAGGGTCTTGCCAGCGCTGTGGGATATGCGAGTGTGTAAATACAGTAGATGATGTGTTTGGTTTTATGCGTCTATTAACTGAAGTCTATGTCCTCTGTTCCAAACCTTGTGATAAGACATGTAGGTGCCGAATGTGAAAAAAGATATCTATGACGATGATACAAGGCATTTTCAGGGTGAACGTTAAGGCCAGCACTAATACACGTTGTGCATCTAGGAAAGGTTGAGTGCTGAACTCAGCCCGTGACTTTAGATGGCAAGAGAAGTATTTTCCCAACCAAGTCATATTTTTCCCTAGATGTCATAGAGCGTTTTAAATGTCCTTGATTAATTGTTTAAATAACAAAGTAGTAGAGATCATGGGGGACTGAAAAAATATTAAATGATTCCCTATATTGTTTATATTTGCTTTCAGTATTGTTTGCTTTGGTGGTGAATGGGAGTTGTGAGATTTGCATTTTTACATCTAACGAATAGCTACGAAATGGGCAGCCCAACAAGGTCAATGTGTGATTGTGTGATGAAATATGAATGTAGAGGTGTTGCAGCTGAGCTGAAGGACAACCTCACATGCAGACAGCTGCTCCACTTGGTTCTGTTTATAGGACGGACGGACGGACGGGGGTATCTTGGAGAGTGGCGGAACCAGGGCAAATCCTCTTTGGTAGCAGACAAGTAATTTCTGAATGCTTTAACGGTTTTGCATGGGAGGAGGACACAAAATAATGCATTTTACATCATATAGGGACAGTGGTGTGTATTTATGGATGCCAAGGGAAGCCGGGCTTCTCCAAAAGATTGAGAAAGAAAAAAAACATAAAAAACGTCTTTCTGTTTAATAAAATGTATTACATTTGAAAGAGGCTAAACGTATCTCATTGGCGAAAAAATGTGAGCGAAAGAAACAGCACCCATCTGTCTCAGTATGTGTAGCCAATCTATCTGATGCTGTCTGGTCAAAAAGAGTATGACATTGTTGCCCACAGCACTGAACGCAAGGGAAGCCAACCAGCATTTGGCCTCCCTTTATAAAAAAAAATAAAAAAAATACAATAATAGCCAATCAGCGTTAAGCTAAACTGAGTGACTCAACCGTGAATGGTCTTGGGGCGCCCCCCCCAAAAAGTACCAAGGGAAGCCATTTTGGATTTGCCTTCACACCAATCACATCGAAAGCAAAACATAATTGACAGAAAAAAAGTCTACTTTGTGCACTATCAGCTCCAATATAAATAACATGAGCAAGTTTACCTCTGATTAGCTTCCAGTAAACCATTAAAAACAAACAAGCAACCCAGAAAAGTGCAAAAAAAATCGCCCATATTAACGTACAAGAAACAAGGTTCATGAAGTCAATAACTTTCTTGTAACAGATTACATTCATATTCTATCTCTGAAACACACTAAGATAATACCTTTTGATGATACAGTGGTAGCAATAAATGGTTATAACATCTACAGAAAATACAGAAATGCCAATGGGGGCGGTGTTGCTGTTTATATTCAGAACCACATTTCTGTAAAGCTTAGAGAGGATCTCATGATACATACTGTTGAAGTAATATGACTTCACCTAAAGCCCATTATTGTGGGAAGCTGCTATAGACCACCAAGTGCTAACAGTCAGTATCTGGATAACGTGTGAAATGCTTGATAATGTCTGTGATATCAATTGGTGGTAGTTACAGTCTTGTCTCATCGCTGCAACTCCCGTATGGACTCGGGAGAGGCGAAGGTCGAGAGCCATGAGTCCTCTGAAACACAACCCAACCAAGCTGCACTGCTTCTTGACACAATGCCCATCCAAACAGGAAGCCAGCCGCACCAATGTCTCGGAGGAAACACCGTACACCTGGCGACCGTGTCAGCGTGCACTGTGCCAGGCCTGCCACAGGAGTCGCTAGAGAGCGATGAGACAAGGATATCCCTGCCTCCCTAACCCGGAAGACGCTGGGCCAATTGTGCGCCGCCCCATGGGCCTCCCGGTCATGGCCGGCTGCGACAGAGCCTGGACTCAAACCCAGAATCTCTGGTGGCACTGCGATGCAGTGCCTTAGACCACTGTGCCACCCGGGAGGCCCCGGGTGATTTATATATTGACTGGCTTTCATCAACCTTCCCCACTCAAGAAAAAGCTTCCAACTCTAACCAGTGCCTGCAACCTGGTTCAGATGATCATTCAACCTACCAGGGTAGTTACAAACAGAACAGGAATTAAATCATTAACTTATATTGATCACATCTTTACTAATGTATCCAAATCCATTGGATGTAGTGATCACAATATAGGAGCCATATCTAGGAGAACCAAAGATCCTAACGCTGGGCCTAATATAGTGTATAAGAGGTCATACAACAAGTTTGTAGGGATTCTTATGTTGATGATGTAAAGAATATTTGCTGGTCTGTGGTTTGTAATGAGGAGCAACCAGACACTGCACTTGAGTTACTAATAAGCATGCACCCATTAACAAAATGACAGTAAAAACAGTTAAATCCCCTTGGATTGATGAGGAATTAAAAAATGGTATGGTTGAGAGGGATGAGGCAAAAGGAATGGCAAATAAGTCTGGCAGCACAACCAATTGGCAAACGTACATCAAATTGAGAAATCAATTGAATAAACTGAATAAAAAGAATAAGAAACTATACTATGAAACAAAAATAAATTATAGAAAGAATGATAGTAAAATGCTTTGGAGCACCTTAAATTACATTTTGGGCAAAAAGGCAAACTTGGCTCCATCATTCATTGAATCAGATATCTCATTCATCACAAGACCCACTGATATTGCAGACTACTATAAAGATTTTTTCATTGGCAATATGATCAAACTCAGGCATGACATACCAGCAACAAATGCTGACACTACAGTACACATCCAAGTATATCTGACCGAATTATGAGAGACAAGAATTGTACTTTTGAATTCCGTAAAGTGAGTTAGGAAAGAGGGGAAAAACAATGACAAGCCACCGTGGTCTGACAACCTGGATGGAAAATTGCTGAGGATAATTGCGGACGATATTGCCACTCCTATTTGCCATGTCTTCAATTTAAGCCTACTAGAAAGTGTGTGCCCTCAGGCCTGGAGGGAAGCAAAAGTCATTCCGTTACCCAAGAATAGTAAAGCCCCCTTTACTATCTCAAACAGCCGACCAATCAGCCTGTTACCAACCCTTAGTAAACTTTTGGGAAAAAATGTGTTTGACCAGATTCAATGCTATTTTAAAGTAAACAAATTGACAACAGACTTTCAGCATGCTTATAGGGAAGGACATTCAACAAGCACAGCACTTACACAAATGATTGATGATTGGCTGAGAGAAATTGATGATAACAATATTGTGGGGGCTGTCTTGTTAGACTTCAGTGCGACTTTTGACATTATCGATCATAGTCTGCTGCTGAAAAATGTATGTGTCATTGCTCTACACCCCTGCTATAAGGTGGATAAAAAAGGTACCTGTCTACAGAACACAGACGGTGTTCATTAAATAAACCCTCTCCAACATAATACAGTTGGAATCAGGAATTCCCCAGGGCAACTGTGTAGGCCCCTTACTTTTTCAATCTTTTCTAACGACATGCCACTAGCTTTGAGTAAAGCCAGTGTTTCTATGTATGCGGATGACTGAACACTATACATTTAGCTACAACAGCAACTGAAATGACTGCAACTCAAGGAGCTGCAGTTAGTTTCAGAATGAGTGGCAAGGAACAAGGAACAAGGTAGTCATAAATATTTCAAAAACTAAAAGCATTGCATTTGGGAAAAATCTTTCACTAGACCCTGAACCTCAACTAAATCTTGTAATGAATGATTTGGAAATTGAGCAAGTTGAGGTGACTAAACTGCTTGGAGTAACACTAGATTGTAAACTGTCATGGTCAAAACATATTGATGCATCTGTAGCTAACAAATCTGTACGTAAAAAAGCGCTGATCTGCCTTCTTAATAGCTCAACAAGTCAGTTCCTATAATTTTGACGCACCTGAACTACTGTCCAGTCATGTGGTCAGGTGCCACAAAGAGGGACTTGTGAAAATTACAATTGACACAGAACATGGAAGCATGGCTGGCCCTTAAAAGTACATGGAGAGCTAACATTAATTATATACAGTTGAAGTCGGAAGTTTAGATAAGTTTGAACTCAGTTTTTCACAATTCCTGAAATTTAATCCAAGTAAAAATTCCCTGTTTTAGGTCAATTAGGATCACCAATTTATTTAAAAAAGAATGTAAAATGTTAGAATAGTAGAATAATAGAATAATTATTTATTTCAGCTTTTATTTCTTTCATCATATTCCCAGTGAGTCAGAAGTTTACAGACACTCAATTAGTATTTGGTAGCATTGCCATTAAATTGTTTAACTTGGTTTGTCAAACAGTTTTCAGGTAGCCTTCCACAAGCCTTCGCAGTGCCCTTGTTTGGGTGTAGGGCCTGATAAGTTGGGTGATATTTGGCTAAATCCTTCTGACAGAGCTGGTGTAACTGAGTCAGGTTTGTAGGCCTCCTTGCTCGCACACGCTTTTTCAGTTCTGCCCACAAATTTTCTATAGTATTTTACTATTACACATTTTGAATAGGATTGAGGTCAGGGCTTTATGACGACCACTCCAATACCTGGACTTTGTTGTCCTTAAGCCAATTTGCCACAACTTTGGAAGTGTGCTTGGGGTCATTGTCCATTTGGAAGACCCATTTGTGACCAAGCTTAAACTGATGTCTTGAGATGTTGCTTCAATATATTCACATCATTTTCCTTCCTCATGATGCCATCTATTTTGTGAAGTGCACCAGTCCCTCCTGCAGCAAGCACCCCCGCAACATGATGCTGCCACCTCTGTGCTTCTCGGTTGGGATGGTGTTCTTCGGGTTTGCAAGCCTCCCCCTTTTCCTCCAAACATAACGATGGTCATTATGGCCAAACAGTTCTATTTTTGATTCATCAGACCAGAGGACATTTCTCTAAAAAGTACCATCTTTGTTCCCATGTGCAGTTGCAAACCACTGTCTGCCTTTTTCATGGCAGTTTTGGAGCAGTGACTTCTTCCTTGCTGAGTGGCCTTTCAGGTTATGTCGATATAGGATTCATTTTACTGTGGATATAGATACTTTTGTTTCCTCCAGTATCTTCACCAGGTCCTTTGCTGTTGTTCTGGGATTAATTTGCACTTTTCGCACCAAAGTACTTCATCTCTGGGAGACAGAACGCGTCTCCTTTCTGAGCTGTATTACGGCTGCGTGGTCCCATGGTGTTTATACTTGCGTACTATTGGTTGTACAGATGAACGTGGTACCTTCAGGCGTTTGAGGTCTTGCCTGATTTCTTTTGATTTTCCTATGATGTCAAGCAAAGAGGCACTGATTTTGAAGGTAGGCCTTGATATACATCCACAGGTACACCTTCAATTGAGTCAAATTATATCAATTAGCCTATCAGAAGCTTCTAAAGCCATGACATTTAAAGGTGTCCAAGCTGTTTAAAGGCACAGTCAACTTAGTGTATGTAAACTTCTGACCCACTGGAATTGTGATACAGTGAATTATAAGTTAAATAATCTGTCTGTAAACAATTGTTGGAAAAATTACTTGTGTCATGCACAAAGTAGATGTCCTAACCAACTTTCCAAAACTGTAGTTTGTTAACAAGAAATGTGTGGAGGGGTTGAAAAATGAGTTTTAAAACTTCTTGCGACTAGCAATCCCGGATCCGGGAGCGTAATCATAGCTTCAAGCATTTGTGTCAGTTTATCATAGCATAATGCTATGCTAGGCTCTGCTGGCAGCAGGCAACATTTTCACGAAAATAAGAAAAGCAACCAAATTAAATAATTTACCTTTGAAGAACTTAGGATGTTTTCACTCAGGAGACTCCCAGTTAGATAGCAAATGTTCCTTTTTTCCAAAAAGATAATTTTTGTAGGCGAAATAGCTCCCGTTTGTTCATCATGCTTGGCTGAGAAATCGACCAGAAAATGCTACCACTACAACACCGAACTTGTTTCAAAATTAGCTCCATAATATCGACAGAAACACGGCAAACGTTGTTTAGGATCAATCCTCAAGGTGGTTTTAACATATATATTCGATAATATATCCGTGGAGGCAATTGGTTTCTCATAAGAAGCGATTGGAAAAATGGCTACCTCAGTATTTTACGCAAGATTTTCTGCGGGAGACACCATATGACCACTTGTTATATATGGTCCCTTACGGCTATTCTTCAATGGAAATGCGTAAAAAGACGTCACAATGCTGTAGACACCTTGGGGAATACGTGGAAAACGTAAGCTCATTCGTAGCTCATTCACAGCCATATAAGGAGTCATTGGCATGAGGCGGTTTTAAAAAATGCGGCACTTCCTGGTTATATTTTTATCTGGGTTTCGCCTGTAACATCAGTTCTGTTGCACTTACAGACAATATCTTTGCAGTTTTGGAAACGTCAGATTGTTTTCCATCCAAAGCTGTCAATTATATGCATAGTCGAGCATCTTTTCGTGACAAAATATCTTGTTTAAAACAGGAACGTTTTTCATCCCAAAATTAATATAGCTCCCCCTAACACTTAACTGGTTTTAACTTCTTCAGGCTAGGGTCTATTTTTCTTTATTTTTGAGAGCCCATGCTCTAACAATGGAAAGCTATAGGTCATATGCAATTCCAGCTCCCAGACTGCAATTCCTATGACTTCCACTAGATGCCAACAGTCTTTATTAAAGGTTACAGGCTTGTTTCTTCCCAAATGATGAGGAATTTTGAGTTTTGGTACTGGGAGTCGGAAATCAGTCTGTGCGATCGCGACAAAGAAGACGCGCACCTGCTTATTTTGCTATTCTATTGAACATACTTATTTCCATATGAGATATTATAGTTTAATTACATTTTAGGGTACCTGAGAATGAAATAGAAACTTATTTTGACTTGTTTTAACAAAGTTTAGCAGTAGTTTTTTAAGTTCCTTTCTCTGCATGTTGAAAGAGTGGATTACTCAAATCGATGGCGCCAACTAAACTGACTTTTTGGGATATAAAGAAGGATTTTATCTAACAAAACGACACTACATGTTATAGCTGGGACCCTTTGGATGACAAATCAGAGGAAGATTTTCAAAAAGTAAGTGAATATTTCATCGCTATTTGTGATTTTATGAAGCCTGTGATGGTTAAAAATATTTTGATGTGGGGCACCGTCTTCTAACACCGTCTTCTAACAATCGCATGCCATACCTTAACTGTAAAGCCTATTGTAAATTGGACAATGCAGTTAGATGAACAAGATTTTAAGCTTTTAACCCGAAATAAGACACTTGTATGTTCCTAAATGTTTAATATCCATAATTGTAATGATTATTTATTTGAATTGCGCACCCTCCAATTTCACTGGACAGGTGTCCCTCTGATGAGACGCCCTAACTCCAACTTAAGTGTATGTTAACTTCCGACTTCAACTGCACAATCATTACTCAAAGTGGAAGAGAGATTGACTTCATGACTGTTTGTTTTTGTATGAAGTGGTGACAAGCTGAACGCACTGAGATGTCTGTTTAAACTACTTGCACACAGCTCAGGCATCTATGCTAACCCCACAAGACATGCCACTGGAGATCCTAAAAAAGTTCTACAGCTGCACCATTGAGAGCATCCTGACCGGTTGCATCATCGCCTGGTATGGCAACTGCTCAGCATCTGACTATAAGGCGCTACAGAGGGTAGTGCGTACTGCCCAGTACATCACTGGGGCCAAGCTTCCTGCAATCCATGACCTATATAATAGGCGGTGTCAGAGGAAAGCCCATAAAATTGTCAGATACTCCAGTCACCCAAGACATAGACTGTTTTCTCTGCTACCGCACGGCAATAATAAGAAGAGACTTGCTTGGGCCAAGAAACACAAGCAATGGACATTAAACCAGTGGAAATCTGTCCTTTGGTCAGATGAGTCCGAATTTCAGGTTTTTGTTTCCAATATCCGTGCCTTTGTGAGACGTTGGTGAAAACATGATCTCCGCATGTGTGGTTTCCACCACGAAGCATGGAGGAGGAGGTGTGATGGTGTGAGGGTGCTTTGCTGGTGACAATGTCTGTGATTTATTTAGAATTTAAGGCACACTTAACCAGCATGGCTACCACAGCATTCTGCAGCAATACGCCATCCCATCTGGTTTGCGCTTAGAGGGACAATCATTTGTTTTTCAACCGGACAATGACCCAACACACCTCCAGGCTGT
Organism: Oncorhynchus keta; assembly: GCF_023373465.1. NCBI lineage: Eukaryota > Metazoa > Chordata > Actinopteri > Salmoniformes > Salmonidae > Oncorhynchus > Oncorhynchus keta. Next base: position 7,284,666 of record NC_068424.1, read on the forward strand.
GTATGGGCTATTTGACCAAGAATGAGAGTGATGGAGTGCTGCATCAGATGTCCTGGCCTCCACAATCACCCGACCTCAACCCAGTTGAGATGGTTTGGGATGAGTTGGACCGCAGAGTGAAGGAAAAGCAGCCAACAAGTGCTCAGCATATGTGGGAACTCCTTCAAGACGGTTGGATAAGCATTCTAGGTGAAGATGGTTGAGAGAATGCCAAGAGTTTGCAAAGCTGTCATCAAAGAAAGTTGGTGGCTATTTTTAATAACCTCAAATATAAAATAGATTTTGATTTTAAAACCTTTTTATTTACTACATGATTCCATATGTGTTATTTCATAGTTTTGATGTTTTCACTATTATTCTACAATGTAGAATTTAGTCAATGTCACGTTCTGACTTTTATTTCCTTTGTTTTGTATTTAATTAGTATGGTCAGGGCATGAGTTGGGTGGGCAGTCTATGTTTGTTTTTCTAGGGTTTGGGTATTTCTATGTTTCGGGCTTAGTATGGTTCTCAATCAGAGGCAGGTGTCATTAGTTGTCTCTGATTGAGCATCATACTTAGGTAGCCTGGGTTTCACTGTGTGTTTACATTTACATTTACATTTAAGTCATTTAGCAGACGCTCTTATCCAGAGCGACTTACAAATTGGTGCATACACCTTAAGACATCCAGTGGAACAGCCACTTTACAATAGTGCATCTAAATCTTTTAGGGGGTGAGAAGGATTACTTACCCTATCCTAGGTATTCCTTGAAGAGGTGGGGTTTCAGGTGTCTCCGGAAGGTGGTGATTGACTCCGCTGTCCTGGCGTCGTGAGGGAGTTTGTTCCACCATTGGGGGGTGATTGTGGGTGATTGTTCCTGTCTCTGTGTTTGCACCATATAGGACTGTTTAGGTTTTCGCACATTTATTGTTTTGTTAGTTATTTCATGTCTAGTTCCTTTATTAAAGAACATGAATAACCACCACGCTGCATTTTGGTCCGCTTCTCGTTCACCACAGGAAAACCCTTACAGTAAAAAATAAAGACAAATCCTTGAATGAGTAGGTGTGTCCAAACTTTTGACTGGTACTGTACATTGTAATATTGTTGTATGGTGGTATTATACATTTTGTATTGTAGATATAGTGATGTAATAATGTAATGTTCTGTTATGTGTTTGGACCCCAGGAAGAGTAACTGATGCCTTGGCGATAGCTAATTGGCATAAAAACAAATAAAAATGTAACTGTTTGTGACATGCCACCTGTTTTGTGGACTTCACCAGACACCGGTTGTGTTCTTGTTTTGTGGACTTCACCAGACACCGGTTGTGTTCCTGTTTTGTGGACTTCACCAGACACCGGTCGTGTTCCTGTTTTGTGGACTTCACCAGACACCGGTTGTGTTCCTGTTTTGTGGACTTCACCAGACACCGGTTGTGTTCCTGTTTTGTGGACTTCACCAGACACTGGTTGTGTTCATGTTTGTGGACTTCACCAGACACCGGTCGTGTTCCTGTTTTGTGGACTTCACCAGACACCGGTTGTGTTCCTGTTTTGTGGACTTCACCAGACACCGGTTGTGTTCCTGTTTTGTGGACTTCACCAGACACCGGTTGTGTTCCTGTTTTGTGGACTTCACCAGACACCGGTTGTGTTCCTGTTTTGTGATGAAACAAAGGTGTGGTTAAATTTTTGTCTTCTTATTTTCTCGTCCTTAGGCCTATATAACACTGTTCCCGAAGGCATACGAACTAGCAGGTTATAACATGGCTTTTCCTCTGTCCTTGCTTCCCCAGTGATTTGACCAATAGACCGCTACTGTAAAGGGAGAGTATTGGAAAGTGTACCTTATATCTAACTTCCTGTTTCATTTCCTGCCTTCAATGCACGTGTTGCTATCTTTTATTTTATTTTCTTCTAACTTGTTTATGACATTAGTTTATCAGTTTACAGACAGACTGAAGAGGGAAATGGAATTTGGTTGAATCTTTCTAAATTTGGTCCAATGTTTAGTAATCCTCCAGCCTCCTATTTAGCAGCACATCCCACCCTGTGCTTGCCAGTAGGAGACTATACCTGGATACTAACAGAGTAATAGCATCATGTTTTTCCCTGACGTGTCACCCACTGCACAATATTGTCACAGCTGAAGCTATAGAAAGCCTTATGATCACAGCTGAAGCTATAGAAAGCCTTATGATCACAGCTGAAGCTATAGAAAGCCTTATGATCACAGCTGAAGCTATAGAAAGCCTTATGATCACAGCTGAAGCTATAGAAAGCCTTATGATCACAGCTGAAGCTATAGAATGATGATGGAAATGAGGCGAAACAGAGCTGCAAGCTGTCTCCCCTCTCCAGTCTCCAGTCTCCCCTCTCCAGTCTCCCCTCTCCAGTCTCCCCTCTCCAGTCTCCAGTCTCCCCTCTCCAGTCTCCCCTCTCCAGTCTCTCGACTCCAGTCTCCACTCTCCCATCTCCAGTCTCCCCTCTCCAGTCTCCTGTCTCCCCTCTCCAGTCTCTCCCCTCCAGTCTCCCCTCCAGTCTCCAGTATCCCCTCTCCAGTCTCCAGTCTCCAGTCTCCCCTTTCCAGTCTCCCCTCTCCAGTCTCCTGTCTCCCGTCTCCCCTCTCCAGTCTCCCCTCTCCAATCTCCCCTCTCCAGTCTCCAGTCTCCCCTCTCCAGTCTCCCCTCTCCAATCTCCCCTCTCCAATCTCCCCTCTCCAGTCTCCCCTCTCCAGTCTCCCCTCTCCAGTCTCCAGTCTCCCCTCTCCACTCTCCCCTCTCCATCTCCCCTCTCCAGTCTCCCCTCTCCAGTCTCCCTCTCCAGTCTCCTGTCTCCCCTCCTCTCCAGTCTCCCCTCTCCAGTCTCCCCTCTCCAATCTCCCCTCTCCAATCTCCCCTCTCCAGTCTCCAGTCTCCCTCTCCAGTCTCCCCTCTCCAGTCTCCCCTCTCCAGTCTCCCCTCTCCAGTCTCCAGTCTCCCCTCTCCAGTCTCCAGTCTCCCCTCTCCAGTCTCCCCTCTCCAGTCTCCTGTCTCCCCTCTCCAGTCTCCCCTCTCCAGTCTCCTGTCTCCCTCTCCAGTCTCCCCTCTCCAGTCTCCAGTCACCCCTCTCCAGTCTCCCCTCTCCAGTCTCCCATCACCAGTCTCCTCTCCTGTCTCCCCTCTCCCCTCTCCAGTCTCCAGTCTCAGTCTCCCCTCTCCAGTCTCCAGTCTCCCCTCTCCAGTCTCCTCTCCTGTCTCCCCTCTCCCCTCTCCAGTCTCCCCTCTCCCCTCTCCAGTCTCCAGTCTCCAGTCTCCAGTCTCCAGTCTCCCCTCTCCAGTCTCCAGTCTCCCCTCTCCAGTCTCCCCTCTCCAGTCTCCAGTCTCCCCTCTCCCCTCTCCAGTCTCCCCTCTCCAGTCTCCCCTCTCCAGTCTCCTGTCTCCCCTCTCCAGTCTCCCCTCTCCAGTCTCCCCTCTCCAGTCTCATGTCTCCCCTCTCCAGTCTCCCCTCTCCAGTCTCATGTCTCCCCTCTCCAGTCTCCCCTCTCCAGTCTCCCCTCTCCAGTCTCCCCTCTCCAGTCTCAGTCTCCCCTCTCCAGTCTCCCTTCTCCAGTCTCCAGTCTCCCCTCTCCAGTCTCCCCTCTCCAGTCTCCCATCACCAGTCTCCTCTCCTGTCTCCCCTCTCCCCTCTCCAGTCTCCAGTCTCAGTCTCCCCTCTCCAGTCTCCAGTCTCCCCTCTCCAGTCTCCCCTCCCCTCTCCAGTCTCCAGTCTCCAGTCTCCCCTCTCCAGTCTCCAGTCTCCCCTCTCCAGTCTCCAGTCTCCCCTCTCCAGTCTCCAGTCTCCAGTCTCCCCTCTCCCCTCTCCTGTCTCCCCTCTCCTGTCTCCCCTCTCCATTCTCCCCTCTCCAGTCTCCCCTCTCCAGTCTCCTGTCTCCCCTCTCCCGTCTCCCCTCTCCAGTCTCCCCTCTCCAGTCTCCAGTCTCCCCTCTCCAGTCTCCCATCACCAGTCTCCTCTCCTGTCTCCCCTCTCCAGTCTCCCATCACCAGTCCCTCTCCTGTCTCCCTCTCCCCTCCAGTCTCCAGTCTCAGTCCCCTCTCCAGTCTCCAGTCTCCAGTCTCCCCTTTCCAGTCTCCAGTCTCCCCTCTCCAGTCTCCCCTCTCCAGTCTCCCTCTCCCCTCTCCAGTCTCCAGTCTCCCCTCTCCAGTCTCCCCTCTCCAGTCTCCCCTCTCCAGTCTCCCCCCTCTCCAGTCTCCAGTCTCCCCTCTCCAGTCTCCCCCCCCCAGTCTCCAGTCTCCCCTCTCCAGTCTCCCCTCCAGTCTCCAGTCTCTCCCAGTCTCCAGTCTCCCCTCTCCAGTCTCCAGTCTCCCTCTCCAGTCTCTCCCCTCTCCAGTCTCCCCTCCCTCTCCAGTCTCCCCTCTCCAGTCTCCCCTCTCCAGTCTCCAGTCTCCCCTCAGTCTCCCTCTCCAGTCTCCCGTCCAGTCTCCAGTCTCCCCTCTCCAGTCTCCCTCTCCAGTCTCCCCTCTCCTCTCCAGTCTCCCCCTCCCCTCTCCAGTCTCCAGTCCCCTCTCCCCCCTCTCCAGTCTCTCCAGTCTCCCCTCTCCAGTCTCATGTCTCCCCTCTCCAGTCTCCAGTCTCCAGTCTCCTCTCCTGTCTCCCCTCCCTCTCCAGTCCCAGTCTCCCTCTCCCCTCTCCAGTCTCCCTCTCCCTCCCTCCAGTCTCCCTCTCCAGTCTCCTCTCCCTCTCCAGTCTCCACCCTCCTCTCCAGTCTCCAGTCTCCCCTCTCCAGTCTCCAGTCCCCTCTCCAGCCTCCCTCTCCCTCTCCAGTCTCCCCCCTCCAGTCTCCAGTCTCCCGTCTCCAGTCTCCAGTCTCCCGTCTCCCGTCTCCCGTCTCCCGTCTCCAGTCTCCAGTCTCCAGTCTCCCGTCTCCCGTCTCCCGTCTCCCCTCTTCTGTCTCTAATGGCCCATCACCTCTGCCATCACAGACAGAGAGAGACACAGCTAGGCGGCGATCCACACCACTAAACTCAGGCCACGATTGATGCATGATTGTGGTAGTTTATCTCCTCTCCTCCCATTTGTCTTTTTTTTGTATTATCTTCATAACTCAAATCAACAGTTTTAAGCTGATTACTTTTTTCAAATCCATTGTATTTTCCACGGAGAGATTCCACGTCACAATACGTTGAGAAATGACGTGGAAACAACTTTTGATTCAACCAGTTTGTGACCAGTGTCAGTGAAGGATATACTAGTCAGTGGCCATTTAACAGATTGTGAATGTGGTATGACTTCACTCCCGTCTCCCGTCTCCTGTCTCCAGTCTCCCGATTGTGAATTCACTCATATTCAGTTTCCCAATTACTTTATCTCACTGCTTTCACTTGTATGTAAATATTTGGAACTGACCTTGGATCATCTTTTCAAATTGTAGCGATGGTTTTGCTCAATGCGTGCACCGTTTTGCTCATTGTGTGTGTCCTTGAGTGCATGGGAAAGCACAAATAAATCCACTCATTTCTGTGAGACGTGTTCACAGACGTTTAACTGATTGGACCTGAGTGTTTTTTTCCCCTCAGCATCAACCCAGCAATGTTTACACGTGATTTACACAGATATGTGCAGTCCAACATGGTTCCCGTGGTTATCCTCTGGGGTCTAGCTCAGTCCCGATATGACACTGCCAAATATTCTGATTCACTCACAGAGAAACTATCACCACAATGGAAGCATATTGAATAGTTTTGTCATTGACTTCTCAATCAAGTGTCCACCAAAGACAGCTGAATCTTTATTCAGACGGACGGGTTCCTTACAACAGATCATTGTTTACATTTTGTATTTCTCCAACCACCAATAGATGTAATGGGTAAACAACACTTTGTGGAGAATACTAATTAATAATACAATACTAATTAATACTAATTAATAATACCATACTAATTAATACTAATTAATAATTCAATACTAATTAATAATACAATACTAATTAATAATACTTAATAATACTAATTACTACTAATTAATAATTTAATACTAATTAATAATACAATACTAATTAATACTAATTAATAATACAATTCTAATTAATACTAATTAATAATACAATACTAATTAATACTAATTAATAATACAATACTAATTAATACTAATTAATAATACAATACTAATGAATGTTTTACGTTCAGAAATAAGGAAAACAGAAGTGGAGCCCAATACAGTAAGACACTGCAGAAGAATGGGTGAAGGTGCCCTTCAAATACATTTCATTTGATAATTTTGACTCCTCTCTCCTTCATGTGGACATCTGGTCCTCGCAGTGACAAAGAGAGGTTTGCAACTTCTCATCTAAATCAGATCAGGGGTGTATGGAACTGTTTGCCCATCTACATGCCTCTTTAAGCACACCATTAATAAAGTTCAGAGATTATGTCTTTAATATGCAGGTGCGTCAGCAGGCCAATTGAGAAATAGTCAATGCAAATGCTAATTTCTGTAAGTGAAGGGTTTATTTCTCAATGTTCGACTTCTTACTCACACACCCAAATGTATTGATTTGATTTGATTTCACCTTTTATTTAACCAGGTAGGCTAGTTGAGAACAAGTTCTCATTTACAACTGCGACCTGGCCAAGATAATGCAAAGCAAGTGAGACACATACAACGGCTGGAAGGAAAGACGACCAAAGGAAGTGTTGGCTTTGGGGATGACCAGTGAAATATACCTGCTGGAGCGCGTGCTACGGGTGGGTGTTGCTATGGTGACCAATGAGCTGAGATAAGGCGGGGCTTTACCTAGCAAAGACTTATAGATGACCTGGAGCCAGTGGGTCTGGCGACGAATATGTAGTGAGGGCCAGCCATCGAGAGCGTAAAGATCGCAGTGTTGGGTAGTATACGTGACAAAATGGATGCCACTGTGATAGACTACATCCAGTTTGCTGAGTAGAGTGCTGGAGGCTATTTTGTAAATGACATCGCCAAAGTCAAGGATCGGTAGGATAGTCAGTTTTACGATGGTATGTTTGGCAGTCTGTGTGAAGGAGGTTTTATTGCAAAATAGGAAGGCCAATTATATGCTTAATTTTGGATTGGAGATGATTTATGTGAGTCTGGAAGGAGAGTTTACCGTCTAACCAGACACCTAGATATTTGTAGTTGTCCACATATTCTAAGTCAGAACCGTCCAGAGTAGTGATGCTGGTCGGGCGTGCGGAGTTCTCTGTTGACACACGCTCCAGCAGGAAAATCTCACTGGTCACCCCCAAAGCCAATTCCTCTTTGGCCGCCTTTCCTTCCAGTTCTCTGCTGCCAATGACTGGAACGAACTGCAAAAATCTCTGGAGCTGGACTCTTATCTCCCTCACTAGCAGCTCACAGATCACTGCACCTGTACATGGCTCATCTGTAAATAGCCCATCCAATCTACCTCATCCCCATACTGTCTCGCCCTGACCTTAGAGAGAGTTTTTATTTCTCTATTTGGTTAGGTCAGGGTGTGATTTGGGTGGGCATTCTAGTTTTTCTATTTCTTTGTTGGCCGAGTATGGATCCCAATCAGAGGCAGCTGTTTTCCACCTTTAGTTTGTGGGATCTTGTTTTTGTACTGTTGCTTTCCAGCCCTACAGAACTGTGCGTTTCGTTTTGTATTTATTTTTTATTTTTTTTGGTGTCATCAAAAAAAGATAGATGTACACCTACCACGCTGCACCTTGATTTATCTTGCTCCTTTGCACCCCAGTATCTCTACTTGCACATTCATCTTCTGCACATCCTACCATTCCAGTGTTTAATTGCTATATTGTAATTACTTCACCACCATGGCCTATTTATTGCCTTACCTCTCTTATCCTACCTCATTTGCGCATGCTGTATATATATTATTTTCTCCTGTATTATCGATTGTATGTTTGTTTATTCCATGTGTAATTCTGTGTTGTTGTATGTGTCTCACTGCTTTGCTTTATCTTGGCCAGGTCGCAGTTGCAAATGAGAACTTGTTCTCAACTGGCCTACCTGGTTAAATAAAGGTGTTCTCAACTGGCCTACCTGGTTAAATAAAAGGCCTACCTGGTTAAATAAAGTGTGTTCTCAACTGGCCTACCTGGTTAAATAAAGGTGTTCTCAACTCTCTGGTTAAATAAAAGGTGTTCTCAACTGGCCTACCTGGTTAAATAAAGGTGTTCTCAACTAGCCTACCTGGTTAAATAAAGGTGTTCTCAACTAGCCTACCTGGTTAAATAAAGGTGTTCTCAACTGGCCTACCTGGTTAAATAAAGGTGTTCTCAACTAGCCTACCTGGTTAAATAAAGATGAAATAAAAAGGAGCATGCATTTAGTTTTACTATCATTTTAAAGCAGTTGGAGGCAACGGGAGGAGTGTTGGCCTTGAAGCTCGTTTGGAGGTTTGTTAACACAGTGTCCAAATATTATTATTATTATTTTTACCTTTATTTAACTAGGCAAGTCAGTTAAGACTTATTCTTATTGTCAATGATGGCCTAGGAACAGTGACAGAACGACAGGGACAGAACGACAGTTTTGTACCTTGTCAGCTTGGGGATTTGAACATGAAACCTTTCGGTTGCTAGTCCAAGGCTCTAACCACTAGGCTACCCTGCCGCCCCCCTCCAAAGAAGGGCCAGATGTATACAGAATGGTGTCGTCTGCGTAGAGGTGGATCACAGAATCACAAGCAGCAAGAGCGACATCATTGATATAAACAGAGAAAAGAGTCGGCCTGAGAATTTAACCCTGTGGCACCCCCATAGAGACTGCCAGAGGTCCGGACAACAGGCCCTCCGATTTTACATACTGAACTTGGTGAACCAGACGAGGCAGTCATTTGAGAAGCCAAGGCTATTGAGTGTGCCAATAAGAATGTGGTGATTGGCAGAGTCGAAAGCCTTGGCCAGGTTGATGAAGACGGCTGCACAGTACTGTCTTTTATCGATGGCGGTTATGATATCATTTAGGACCTTGAGCGTGGCTGAGGTCCACCCATGACCAGCTCGCAAACCAGATTGCATAGTGGAGAAGGTACTGTGTGATTCGGAATGGTTGGTGATCTGTTTGTTAACTTGGCTTTCGAAGATTTTAGAAAGGAGAATCCGGGGGGAGGGTTCAGAGCTGTTTTGGCCGGGGTAGGGGTAGCCAGGTGGAAAGCATGGCCATCCGTAGAAAAATGCTTATTGAAATGATTAATTATCGTAGATTTATCGGTGGTGACAATGTTTTCTAGCCTCAGTACAGTGTGCAGCTGGGAAGAGGTGCTCTTATTCTGACTGAGTATATTGGATCCTGACTTCCCTGAACAGTTGCATATCGCGGGGGCTATTCGATGCTATTGCAGTCCGCCACAGGATGTTTTTGTGCTGGTCGAGGGCAGTCAAGTCTGGGGTGAACCAAGGGCTATATCTGTTCTTAGTTCTGCATTTTTTGAATGTGGCATGCTTATTTAATATGGTGAGGAAAGCACTTTTAAAGAGCAACCAGGCATCCTCTACTGATGATTAGGTCAATATCATTCTAGGATACCCGATTAGAAACGCTAGCTGTTTTAGGGAGCGTTTGACAGTGATGAGGGGTGGTCGTTTGACTGTGGACCCATTATTAACGCAGGCAATGAGGCAGTGATTGCTGAGATCCTGGATGAAGACAGCAAAGGTGTATTTAGAGGGCAAGTTGGTCAGGATGATATCTAAGAGGATTTAGGGTTGTTCTAGTTTAGATTATAGGACGGCCGGGGTGTTAATCATGAATGATGGGTGATTTGGATAATTGAGAATGCCGAAAAGTCTCTCTGTGTGTCCCTGAGGTAGAGGTAGAGAGAGAGAGAGAGAGAGAGAGAGAGAGAGAGAGAGAGAGAGAGAGAGAGAGAGAGAGAGAGAGAGAGAGAAACAGAGAGCATGAGAGAGAGAGAGAATGAGAGAGAGAGATGAGAGAGAGGAAGAGAGAGAGCGAGAGAGAGCGAGAGAGAGAGAGAAACAGAGAGCATGAGAGAGAGAGAGAGAGAGAGAGAGAGAGAGAGAGAGAAACAGAGAGCATGAGAGAGAGAGAGAGAGAGAGAGAGAGAGAGAGAGAGAGAGAGAGAGAGAGAGAGAGAGAGAGAACAGAGAGCATGAGAGAGAGAGAGAGAGAGAGAGAGAGAGAGAGAGAGAGAGAGAGAGAGAGAGAGAGAGAGAGAGAGAAGAGAGAGAGAGAGGAAACAGAGAGCATGAGAGAGAGAGAGAGAGAAACAGAGAGCAGAGAGAGAGAGAGAGAGAGAGAGAGAGGAAGAGAGAGAGAGAGAGAAACAGAGAGCATGAGAGAGAGAGAGAGAGAAACAGAGAGCATGAGAGAGAGAGAGAGAGAGAGAGAGAGAGAGAGAGAGAGAGAGAGGAAGAGAGAGAACGAGAGAGAGAGAGAAACAGAGAGCATGAGAGAGAGAGAGAGAGAGAGAGAGAGAGAGAGAGAGAGAGAGAGAGAGAGAGAGAGAGAGAGAGAGAGAGAGAGAGAGAGAGAGAGCGAGAGAGAGAAACAGAGAGCATGAGAGAGAGAGAGAGAGAGAGAGAGAGAGAGAGAGAGAGAGAGAGAGAGAGAGAGAGAGAGAGAACGGTCATGCATAAATATTGTGCAATGTGTCTGTACTGGGGAACATTGGAGCTCTCTCTGTACTCTCGGTAGATCTTCTTAATTAAATGGGTAACTGTTTTTTGGGGAGGATTAATAATCAGGCGACCACAGTTTTACATATTAATTCTTAGTCGTGGTAACTCCTAATAGACCTACCCATATTTCAATTTTACCCAATTTGCCAATATAATGTACCAGTCAAAAGTTTGGACACACCTGCTCATTCAAGGGTTTTTCTTTATTTGGACTATTTTCTACATTGTAGAATAATAGTGAAGACATCAAAACGATGAAGTAACACACGTGGAATCATGTAGTAACCAAAAAAAAAGTGTTAAACAAATCAAAATATATTTTTTATTTGAAATTCTGTAGCCACCTTTGCCTTGATGACAGCTTTGTACACTATTGGCATTGTCTCCTATTAGCTAAGTAAGTACTTATTCCCTATTGTACTAGGAACAGCTTGCCCCATCTTGTCCTTCCTTAAGAGTATTTCACATTTCCAATAAAGGACAACTTGATCTTTTCATTACCTCTCAAATATGATGTAATGATATGATCTGATTGTTGCAATCTGTGATTTCATAAATCATCTCTTTGCAAGAGAGCAATATCAGCTGACACATAAATGACTTACAACATTGTCTAACAAATCAAATTTATTTATATAGCCCTTTGTACATCAGCTGATATTTTATTTATTTATTTATTTTTTACCTTTATTTAACCAGGCAAGTCAGTTAAGAACATATTCTTATTTTCAATGACGGCCTGGGAACATTCTGCCTGTTCAGGGGCAGAATGACAGATTTGTACCTTGTCAGCTCGGGGGTTTGAACTCGCAACCTTCCGGTTACTAGTCCAACGCTCTAACCACTAGGCTACGCTGCCGCCTGTTTGGGGGTTTTAGGCTGTACAGAAACCCAGCCTAAAACCCCCAAACAGCAAGCAATGCAGGTGTAGAAGCACGGTGGCTAGGAAAAACTCCCTAGAAAGGTCAGAACCTAGGAAGAAACCTAGAGAGGAATGAGGCTATGAGGGGTGCAATGCAGGTGTAGAAGCACGAATACGTACTGGTGGGAAGACACACGTCTCTTGTTTTGCCTGTGACGTTCTGGTTATTCACTATGTATTGCTGTGGCCCCGTTTACACTATGGTTATCAACACATGCTGTTGTAGATGGTGACACCCGTTCCAGTATGCACAGTAGAACACAATGCCACTATCCATTGGACATGCATTGTTAATAGTAGGCCAAGGCTAGTGTGGGTATTGTAGCATATCTGGTGTGTTCACTTCACTGTATAACGGTGTATTAAATGTACTGTCAGCGATTGGGTGCAGAGATGTAGGCGGAGCCAGGAGCAGGACACAGTCTTGAGCAACACAACGGAGTTTACTCACAAAAGTCAAAAACAAAATTCCACATAGGAACATACACTACACACGAGCACAATCAACAACCACTTAAGACACCAACAATCATGGACAGAACAGAACATGTGTGCCAGAGGGTTAAATGAGGAACATGATATGGGAATTGAAACCAGGCGTAATACAGACAAAACAAAGGAAACTGAAACATGGATCGGTGGTGACTAGGAGGAAGTCGTGACATGTACAGTGAGCCTCGAGACGGCCTGTAGTCTCTGTGTTCCAGTACACACTGTATACAGATGTACTCCTTCTACTGTGTTATTGACAGTACGTTTAGTTTATTTCACGTGTAACTCTGTGTTGTTGTTTGTGTCACACTGCTTTGCTTTATTCTTGGCCAGGTCGCAGTTGTAAATGAGAACTTGTTCTCAACTGGCCTACCTGGTTAAATAAAGGTGTTCTCAACTGGCCTACCTGGTTAAATAAAAGTGTTCTCAACTGGCCTACCTGGTTAAATAAAGGTGTTCTCAACTGGCCTACCTGGTTAAATAAAGGTGTTCTCAACTGGCCTACCTGGTTAAATAAAGGTGTTCTCAACTGGCCTACCTGGTTAAATAAAGGTGTTCTCAACTGGCCTACCTGGTTAAATAAAGGTGTTCTCAACTGGCCTACCTGGTTAAATAGAGGTGTTCTCAACTGGCCTACCTGGTTAAATAAAGGTGTTCTCAACTGGCCTACCTGGTTAAATAAAGGTGTTCTCAACTGGCCTACCTGGTTAAATAAAGGTGTTCTCAACTGGCCTACCTGGTTAAATAAAGGTGTTCTCAACTAGTGGTTAAATAAAGGTGTTCTCAAAAAATAAAAACATTTTAAAAAAAGTAAAGAGAAATACCTGAGGCAGCAGTCAATGTTCAGCCTCAACTTTTTAAATATTTTCTTTTACCTTTCTTGTCCGGTTCTTTTGTTGAAGCTTATAGTCAGTCATATTTCCATCGTCACTGCCTACCAGGGACTGGTTAAATAAAGGTGTTCCAGACAGGGAAATAAAAAAATAAAAACATTTTTTTAGGGGCCCCTTTAATCATTCCTGCATTGTGTGTTTAGCTGTAATAGTTTGGCTCTATCATGCAGAGACAGTCCCTGCTATAATTAATGTGGAGAGTTTGGATGAGAAACGGAAAAGGAACTAAATGAGACGCTGCATTGGATCGGCTGCTGTTCATGTTGTGCTGTTGCTGTTCATGTTGTACTGTTGCTGTTCATGTTAAGCTGTTGCTGTTCATGTTGAGCTGTTGCTGTTCATGTTGTACTGTTGCTGTTCATGTTGTGCTGTTGCTGTTCATGTTGTGCTGTTGCTGTTCATGTTAAGCTGTTGCTGTTCATGTTGTGCTGTTGCTGTTCTTGTTGAACTGTTGCTGTTCATGTTGAGCTGTTGCTGTTCATGTTGAGCTGTTGCTGTTCTTGTTGAGCTGTTGCTGTTCTTGTTGAGCTGTTGCTGTTCTTGTTGTGCTGTTGCTGTTCTTGTTGTACTGTTGCTGTTCATGTTGTACTGTTGCTGTTCTTGTTGTACTGTTGCTGTTCATGTTGTGCTGTTGCTGTTCATGTTGTGCTGTTGCTGTTCTTGTTGTACTGTTGTTGTTCTTGTTGTACTGTTGCTGTTTATGTTGTGCTGTTGCTGTTCATGTTGTGCTGTTGCTGTTCATGTTGTACTGTTGCTGTTCATGTTGTGCTGTTGCTGTTCATGTTGTGCTGTTGCTGTTCATGTTGTACTGTTGCTGTTCATGTTGTGCTGTTGCTGTTCATGTTGTGCTGTTGCTGTTCATGTTGTACTGTTGCTGTTCTTGTTTTTTTATGTTATTGTATTTTCCCCTCTGAAAAGGTCATTCGAGGAACCCCTGTATAAAGGGGTTCAAACTGGAACCTTTTCTGATGGGAGGGGTTACATTTGGAATCTTTTCTGATGGGAGGGGTTACATGTGGAACCTTTTCTGATGGGAGGGGTTACATTTGGAATCTTTTCTGATGGGAGGGGTTACATGTGGAACCTTTTCTGATGGGAGGGGTTACATGTGGAACCTTTTCTGATGGGAGGGGTTACATTTGGAATCTTTTCTGATGGGAGGGGTTACATGTGGAACCTTTTCTGATGGGAGGGGTTACATGTGGAACCTTTTCTGATGGGAGGGGTTACATTTGGAATCTTTTCTGATGGGAGGGGTTACATTTGGAATCTTTTCTGATGGGAGGGGTTACATTTGGAATCTTTTCTGATGGGAGGGGTTACATGTGGAACCTTTTCTGATGGGAGGGGTTACATTTGGAATCTTTTCTGATGGGAGGGGTTACATGTGGAACCTTTTCTGATGGGAGGGGTTACATTTGGAATCTTTTCTGATGGGAGGGGTTACATTTGGAATCTTTTCTGATGGGAGGGGTTACATGTGGAATCTTTTCTGATGGGAGGGGTTACATGTGGAACCTTTTCTGATGGGAGGGGTTACATGTGGAACCTTTTCTGATGGGAGGGGTTACATTTGGAATCTTTTCTGATGGGAGGGGTTACATTTGGAATCTTTTCTGATGGGTGGGGTTACATTTGGAATCTTTTCTGATGGGAGGGGTTACATTTGGAATCTTTTCTGATGGGAGGGGGGTGGGGTTACATTTGGAATCTTTTCTGATGGGAGGGGTTACATTTGGAATATTTTCTGATGGGAGGGGTTACATTTGGAATCTTTTCTGATGGGAGGGGTTACATTTGGAATATTTTCTGATGGGAGGGGTTACATGTGGAATATTTTCTGATGGGAGGGGTTACATGTGGAATATTTTCTGATGGGAGGGGTTACATGTGGAATCTTTTCTGGTGGGAGGGGTTACATGTGGAACCTTTTCTGGTGGGAGGGGTTACATTTGGAACCTTTTTTTTTAAATATCAGAAGATTGGAGTTTTAGGCTAGGTTGAAGATTGTATTATTGTATTGTATTATTCAATATTGCTATTAAACTAGTAGTCATATAGGAACGGGTAATTGTTTACAAGTTGCTAGCTATCCCATAAACAACTCGCCAAAAAAACACAGACATGGATTTGGCAGCGCAATAAATCCAATGACGAAATAAATTCAAAGTGCTCCTCCGGGTACATTTAATACTGTTTTAATGCTCTTTTAATGTTGTTTAAATATTATTTTAATACTGTTTTACTGCTGTTTTAATATTGTTTTAATACTGTTTAAAACACTGTTTTACTGCTGGGGCGGCAGCGTAGCCTAGTGGTTAGAGCGTCTCAATTAGAGGTTTATCTCTGAATGTCATCTCACACTGACTGTCTCAATTAGAGGTTTTCCTCTGAATGTCATCTCACACTGTCTCAATTAGAGGTTTATCTCTGAATGTCATCTCACACTGACTGTCTCAATTAGAGGTTTACCTCTGAATGTCATCTCACACTGACTGTCTCAATTAGAGGTTTACCTCTAGATGTCATCTCACACTGACTGTCTCAATTAGAGGTTTACCTCTAGATGTCATCTCACACTCAATTAGAGGTTTACCTCTAGATGTCCACTCACAATGACTGTCTCAATTAGATGTTTACCTCTAGATGTCCACTCACAATGACTGTCTCAATTAGAGGTTTACCTCTAGATGTCCACTCACAATGACTGTCTCAATTAGAGGTTTACCTCTAGATGTCCACTCACAATGACTGTCTCAATTAGAGGTTTACCTCTGAATGTCATCTCACACTGACTGTCTCAATTAGAGGTTTACCTCTAGATGTCATCTCACACTGACTGTCTCAATTACAGGTTTCCCTCTAGATGTCATCTCACACTGACTGTCTCAATTAGAGATATACCTCTGAATGTCATCTCTCACTGACTGTCTCAATTAGAGGTTTACCTCTGAATGTCATCTCACACTGACTGTCTCAATTAGAGGTTTACCTCTGAATGTCATCTCACACTGACTGTCTCAATTAGAGGTTTACCTCTGAATGTCATCTCACACTGACTGTCTCAATTAGAGGTTTACCTCTGAATGTCATCTCACACTGACTGTCTCAATTAGAGATATACCTCTGAATGTCATCTCACACCGACTGTCTCAATTAGAGGTTTACCTCTGAATGTCATCTCACACTGACTGTCTCAATTAGAGGTTTACCTCTCGATGTCAAGATTAATGAAGCTTAAAGCCCCGATTGGCTTGTAAAACCATGAAGCCCAGTTGGCTTGGCTGACCACACTCTGTGAACAATAGCAGCAATTTCCTCTCTTTGGAACTAAAGGAGGCCGTCACTGCTTTTCGCGTGCCTTATTATAAGACATGATAAAGGCTCACAAGTTTTAAAGCTTTCTACCTGCAGGCTAAAATTACAGGTCACTCAAAATGATGAATCTTTACCTACAGCTTCAAGACCAGTTTGGGATCTAAAAAGTATTTGCGTGTAAATATTATGTTTAGGTTCTCCTCCGTTACCTCCATGTCATAGTATGGGCAAAGCTCCAGGCAAAAAATACAAATACTAGTATGCAGAAACAGATAAAGATTATTATTATTATTTTTGAACTCCGTGCCCTTTTAGAGCTACACTTCACAGTTTACGATTCTCTGTTTTAAATGTCAAGTCGAACAACTGCACTCTCTCGTCTAGCCTCTTGTTTATCTAACCATCTGGAGCCTGTCAGAGAGAGAGAGAGAAAGAGGGATGGAGGGTTGGAGGAGGGAAATAGCTTACTAGCCTTGTGTTTTATAGAGCACATATGAACTCACCTTTTAGGTTTGAGCAATGTTCCAGAACCGCTTTGTCATTTCTCACACGTTGACTTTTAAAAGCTCATGACGGATGGGCCACGTTCACCCGGCTCCAAATGAACAGTCAAACTTGGCCTGTAAATGACCGGGAGCCGTCGAAAATGCATTTCTGCCGTGGCACTGCAGACCTCTGAATGAACCCAGGCCTTTGATCATTCCCCATAGGATGTATATTGAGAACCTCTTCTCCTTCAAGCGTTTTTTGTTGTTGTTGTCAACATTTAGAAAGTTTACATTGACAATTGCCTATAATTGTTCTCTCACAACAGAAAATACATACATTTGTTTTGCAAAAAAACTAATGTCAAATAGAAAAAGGAGGGTTTGACGCGTTTCTATCATCCATTTAGACAAATTGTGCTTGAATAAATTGGCGACAGTCTGTATGCCCTCTCACCGATCTGTTTCAGGTAGCCCGCAAAAGCCAGCATGGATAGAATGCAAGAATTTACTAATATTTGCCGTATTCCATTAACTCTCTGTCACGTTCGTTATAAGGATCGGACCAAGGCACAGCGTGGTATGCGTACATTCTTATTTATTTAAAGAATGAACACTGAACAAACGAACAAAATACCAAAAACGAACCGCGAAGCTATACAAACGAGTGCTGACAGGCAACTACACATAGACAAGATCCCACAAACACCAAAGGGAAATGGCTACCTAAATATGATCCCCAACAAGAGACAACGATAAAGAGCTGCCTCTGATTGGGAACCATATCAGGCCACCTAGACATACAAAAACCCATAGACAATGCAAAAACTAGCGTACCCACCCTAGTCACACCCTGACCTAACCATATCTCAGGTCAAGGCGTGACATTCTCACGTGCCACAGTATGGCCACGGTCCGTGCCATGGTTACACTTGCACTTTTGTAGATCTGAAATATTGGACGGTGAAACTTTACATCCAGTCAAACAACAAAATAAAGACCAAGCAATTCAGCCATTCTTGAAAGAAACATTATTTTGATATAGTTGAAAAATAGATTTAGCAAGCAGTAGGCATTTAGAATGAAATGTGGAACGGAGATTTATAGTTATGTGATGACATCACGTGCACAGCAAAAACTATTCGTGAGGATGACAGGGACTATACGTAAGGATGGTAGTCAGGGACTATACGTAAGGATGGTAGTCAGGGACTATACGTAAGGATGGTAGTCAGGGACTATGTAAGGATGGTAGTCAGGGACTATACGTAAGGATGGTAGTCAGGGACTATACTAAGGATGGTAGTCAGGGACTATACGTAAGGATGGTAGTCAGGGACTATACGTAAGGATGGTAGTCAGGGACTATACGTAAGGATGGTAGTCAGGGACTATACGTAAGGATGGTAGTCATGGGGACTATACGACTATACAGAAGGATGGTAGTCAGGGACTATACGTAAGGATGGTAGTCAGGGACTATACGTAAGGATGGTAGTCAAATCAAATCAAATCAAATCAAATTTTATTTGTCACATACACATGGTTAGCAGATGTTAAATGCGAGTGTAGCGAAATGCTTGTGCTTCTAGTTCCGACAATGCAGTGATAACCAACAAGTAATCTAACAATTCCAAAACTACTGTCTTATACACAGTGTAAGGGGATAAGGAACATGTACATAAGGATATATGAATGAGTGATGGTACAGAGCAGCATACAGTAGATGGTATTGATACAGTATATACATATGAGATGAGTGTGTAGACAAAGTAAACAAAGTGGCATAGTTAAAGTGGCTAGTGATACATGTATTACATAAGGATGCAGTCGATGATGTAGAGTACAGTATATACATATGCATATGAGATGAATAATGGGGTAAGTAACATTATATAAGGTAGCATTGTTTAAAGTGGCTAGTGATATATTTACATAATTCCCATCAATTCCCATTATTAAAATGGCTGGAGTTGGGTCAGTGTCAATGACAGTGTGTTGGCAGCAGCCACTCACTGTTAGTGGTGGCTGTTTAACAGTCTGATGGCCTTGAGATAGAAGCTGTTTTTCAGTCTCTCGGTCCCAGCTTTGATGCACCTGTACTGACCTCGCCTTCTGGATGATAGCGGGGTGAACAGGCAGTGGTTCGGGTGGTTGATGTCCTTGATGATCTTTATGGCCTTCCTGTAACAACGGGTGGTGTAGGTGTCCTGGAGGGCAGGTAGTTTGCCCCCGGTGATGCGTTGTGCAGTCCTCACTACCTCTGGAGAGCCTTACGGTTGAGGGCGGAGCAGTTGCCGTACCAGGCGGTGATCAGCCCGCCAGGATGCTCTCGATTGTGCATCTGTAGAAGTTTGTGAGTGCTTTTGGTGACAAGCCGAATTTCTTCAGCCTCCTGAGGTTGAATAGGCGCTGCTGCGCCTTCTTCACGACGCTGTCAGTGTGAGTGGACCAATTCAGTTTGTCTGTGATGTGTATGCCGAGGAACTTAAAACTAGCTACCCTCTCCACTACTGTTCCATCGATGTGGATAGGGGGTGTTCCCTCTGCTGTTTCCTGAAGTCCACAATCATCTCCTTAGTTTTGTTGACGTTGAGTGTGAGGTTATTTTCCTGACACCACACTCCGAGGGCCCTCACCTCCTCCCTGTAGGCCGTCTCGTCGTTGTTGGTAATCAAGCCTACCACTGTTGTGTCATCCGCAAACTTGATGATTGAGTTGGAGGGGCGTGCGTGGCCACGCAGTGGTGGGTGAACAGGGAGTACAGGAGAGGGCTCAGAACGCACCTTGTGGGGCCCCGTGTTGAGGATCAGGGGAAGGAGATGTTGTTGCCTAC
>NC_068424.1:7306721-7374073 GCF_023373465.1 Oncorhynchus keta
CAAGGTAAAAATCTGTCGTTTCTGCCCCTGAGCAAGGCAGTTAACCCACTGTTACCCTGGGCGCCGAAGACTTGGATGTCGGTAGCCCCCCTTTCCCTTTCCGTGGGGGAAAGATCCCAATTGTCTCCTCATTGCCCCCTGCAAATTAGCCTACGTTTAGGCTGTTGTTCATCTGTGTATTTTACACTTTGTTGAGGTAAAACTCTGCGTGTAATCCTTTTATGGATGTCATCATGTCATCATCATCAATCAACTGCATTGCATTAAAAAACACCTTTGACTACCAATGTCTGTATGCTAGCTATGCTAACCAGCTTATACCAGTTTATTCCAACGGGAGTTAGCATTGAGCAGTCGCTTCTTCTAAACCTGAAAAAGGGAAAAACTTCCAAGTGTTAAAACAGCCACATTATATCAGAATCGGACTTTAGCAATCACATTGTGGGCCTGTTTACAGTTACACCGATCATGACGGACTTGACCAATATCTACTTTGTTAGATCAGATTTGATACATTTACTGCGTGGAGTGGGAGTCCTCCAATCACAACGAAGAATCTGTGGCCAGAGCGGTGATTGGGCTCGGTCCAGTGGCTAGGTGATGTACTGTATGTCCCTGCCCTCTGGGTGGGTTGATCAGCTGACTCAGGCTACTGATGCATTCTTTCCACCCATCTGTCCACTTGTGATTGGCTACAAGAGCTCAGGGGCCAATAAGGGCTCTCCCCCGGAAGCGAGGGTCATAGTCACTATACAGGTGTGGCCAAAATCAATGTGGGGATTTGACTAGAGACAGTGGATTGTAGTGGATTTATAACGATCCCTTTGTTTTAGTGGAATAGTAAGTCTCATGCTTTTACAACCGTATCCGTAGGGACAAAATCCGTGTTGTTGACCTGCAATCGTTTCCTCGTGTCTCCAGGGAGGAAATCAGGGAAAGGCCCTCTATAAACTAATAGATGCCTTGTTTTTTTTTCAGTGTAGCTCAATGAAGTTGCCTGAAGCACAGCGACATGCAAAGCTTTCATCAGCTAGTTGTTTTCTTTACGGCTTTGAATATTGAGGGAGTTGATTTATTCAACTGAAAATATGCAGTAAATTAAAATGCCTAGTGGCTGACAGAAAATTAATGATTGGGATGTTTAAGAAATAAGGCCCGAGGGTGTGTGGCATATGGCCAATAAACTACGGCTAAGAGCTGTTCTTACGCGTGGCACAAAGCGCGGTGCCTGGATATATCCCTTAGCCGTGGTATATTGGCCCTGTACCACAAACTGCCAAAGTGCCTTACTGCGATTAGAAACTGGTTACAGAAAGTAATTGTAGCAGTAAAAAGGCACGTTTTGTCATACCTGTGGTACAAATCAAATCTTATTGGTCACATACACATGGTTAGCAGATGTTATTACGAGTGTAGACAAATGTTTGTGCTTCTAGTTCCAACAATGCAGTTTTAACCAACGAGTAATCTAACCTAACAATTTCACAACTACCTTATACACACAAGTGTAAAGGGATGAAGGATATGTACATAAAGATATATGAATGAGTGATGGTACCGAACGGCATAGGCAAGATGCAGTAGATGGTATCGCGTACAGTATGTACATATGAGATGAGTAATGTAGGGTATGTAAACATTATATTAAGTGGCATTGTTTAAAGTGGCTAGTGATACATTTTTTTACACCGTCTGATATACCCCGGCTGTCAGCCAATCAGCATTCAGGGCTCGAACCACCCAGTTTATAATCATATTTTTGTGGCATTAGTATTGTTTATGTCTGTTGGGGCTGATCCCACATAATGTCTGTTGACTGAAAGATACATCTTTGACACCATAACAGCACATGGATGTTGACTGATCCCACATAAAATCATGCATGTTTGACAACACCTGTTGACTGATTCCACATAATGCATGTTGACTGATCCCACATAATGTCTGTGACTGACTGATCCCACATAACACCTGTTGACTGATTCCTGTTGACATAATGCATGTTGACTGATCCCACATAATGATCCCACATCTGTTGACTGATCCCACATAATGCCTGTTGACTGATCCCACATAAATGTCATAATGTCTTGACTGATCCCACATAACACCTGTTGACTGATCCCACATAATGTCTGTTGACTGATCCCACATAATGTATGTTGACATAATGTCTGTTGACTGATCCCACATAATGTCTGTTGACTGATCCCACATAATGATCCCACATAATCTGTTGACTGATCCCACATAATGTCTGTTGACTGATGACCCACATAATGCCTGTTGACTGATCCCACATAATGCCTGTTGACTGATCCCACATAATGCCTGTTGACTGCCTGTTGACTGATCCCACATAATGTCTGTTGACTGATCCCACATAATGCCTGTTGACTGATCCCACATAATGCCTGTTGACTGATCCCACATAATGTCTGTTGACTGATCCCACATAATGCCTGTTGACTGATCCCACATAATGTCTGTTGACTGATCCCACATAACACCTGTTGACTGATCCCACATAATGTCTGTTGACTGATCCCACATAATGCCTGTTGACTGATCCCACATAATGTCTGTTGACTGATCCCACATAATGCCTGTTGACTGATCCCACATAATGCCTGTTGACTGATCCCACATAATGCCTGTTGACTGATCCCACATAATGTCTGTTGACTGATCCCACATAATGCCTGTTGACTGATCCCACATAATGCCTGTTGACTGATCCCACATAATGCCTGTTGACTGATCCCACATAACTGCCTGTTGACTGATCCCACATAATGCCTGTTGACTGATCCCACATAATGTCTGATAAACATGATGTTGACTGATCCCCATAATGTCTGTTGACTGATCCCACATAACACCTGTTGACTGATCCCACATTATGTCTGCTGACTGATCCCACATAATGCCTGTTGACTGATCCCACATAATGTCTGCTGACTGATCCCACATAATGTATGTTGACTGATCCCACATAACACCTGTTGACTGATTCCACATAATGTCTGCTGACTGATCCCACTTAAACATGTCAGTCTGATGATGTATTCACATCAAACAAATCATTTTGATCAGTGACTTCTTCAGAAAGTGATGAGTTTGTGTCTTTACTGAGTTGATGTGAGAATTGCTGATCAGGCCCCTTACACCTACCAGCTCTCAGTCTCACTCCAGAATTAGCTCATCCATGTTTCTCAAATGTCACATTTCTACGTTGTTCCAAATGTCAAAATTCTAAGTTGTTCCAAATGCCAAATTTCAAAGTGTTTAAGGTTAAGTTTAGGCCTTAACTCTGAATAGTTAAGGTAAGGGTTAAGGTTTGGGATGGATAGGTTTAAAACAAAAATCGTCAAAACAACTTTTTAATCGCTGGATATAAACATGCAACCTTTGGAATCAGAGGCAAATACTTAACCAAGCCCTTCCACCATCCACGTCCACAAAACCAACACCCACTTGAAGGTAACAGCTCTCACTGTTGCCCATAGTGGCCAGTTGATCCCACATAACGCCTGTCATCTGCCCGACTGATTCCACATCATCTCCCACATAACTGTCCTCATCTCCCCACGTCCTCATCTCCCCATAATGCCTGTCCTCATCTCCATAATGTCCTCATCCCCCTGTTGACTGTCCTAATCTGTTGACGATCCTCATGACTGATTCCACATAATGCATGTTGACTGATCCCACATAATGCCTGTGACTGATCCCTCATCTGCCTGTTGACTGATTCCACATAACGTCCCCTCATCTCCCCATAATGTCTGTTGACTGATTCCACACATAACACCTGTTGACTGATCCCACGTCCTCTGATCCCCATAATGCCTGTTGACTGATCCCCATAATCTGCTGACTGATCCCCATAATGTATGTTGACTGATCCCACATAACACCGACTGATTCCACATAATGTCTCATCTCCCCTTAAACGTCCTGATGATGTATTCACATCAAACAAATCATTTTGATCAGTGACTTCTTCAGAAAGTGATGAGTTTGTGTCTCAGAATTCTCAGGCCCCTTACACCTCATCTCAGTCTCCTCATAGCTCATCCATGTTTCCTCATCTCGTTGTTCCAAATGTCAAAATTCTAAGTTGTTCCAAATGTCAAATCTCAAAGTGTTTAAGGTTAAGTTTAGGCCCCTGAATAGTTAAGGTAAGGGTTAAGGTTTGGGATGTATAGGTTTAAAACAAAAATCGTCAAAACAACTTTTAATCGCGATATAAACATGCAACCCAGGCAAATCCTCAATCCCATCCGACGTCCACAAAACCAACACCCACTTGAAGGTAACAGCTCTCACTGTTGCCCATACGTCCTCATCTCCCCGACGTCCTCATCCCCGACGTCCTCATCTCCCGACGTCCTCATCCCCCGACGTCCTCATCTCCCACGTCCTCATCCCCGACGTCCTCATCTCCCGACGTCCTCATCTCCCCCACGTCCTCCCGACGTCCTCATCTCCCGACGTCCTCATCCCCCGACGTCCTCATCCCCCGACGTCCTCATCCCCGACGTCCTCATCTCCCGACGTCCTCATCTCACGACGTCCTCATCCCCCGACGTCCTCATCCCCCGACGTCCTCATCTCCCCACGTCCTCATCCCCCGACGTCCTCAGACATGGGATGGAGGTCGAATACGGACTCATATCACGGGTGACCTGGCTGTGTATAGAGCCTCGTTATTGTTATTTTATTGTGTTACTCTACCATTGTTGGGAAAGAGTTCGTAAAGTAAGTATTTCACAATAAAGTCTTCACCTGTTACATTGTGATTGTGACAATCTTTTAAAAATTGTATTTAATGTATTGTCATATATTTTAATTGTAATGATGTTTGTAATGATACCATTCGCCTAGATATCAATGACTATTTCTCTGTCACTAACAAATACAGTCGCGGATATTTGTAACGGTTTTCTTCCGCTGAAGGAGAGGAGGACCAAAATGCAGCGTGGTTAGAGTTCAACATGTTTAATAAAGACCATACACGAGAACACTACAAAATAACAAATGTGAAAACCGAAACAGTCCTATCTGGTGTAATGACACAAAGACAGAAGACACCCACAAAATACCCAAACAATATGGCTGCCTAAATATGGTTCCCAATCAGAGACAACGATAGACAGCTGTCTCTAATTGAGAACCAATCTAGGCAACCATAGACACACAAAACTACCTAGAAAGGAAACAGCCCCATAAACATACAAAACCCCTAGACCAGACAAAACACATAAATCCCCCATGTCACACCCTGACCTAACCAAGATAATAAAGAAAACAAAGATAACTAAGGCCAGGGCGTGACAATATTAGTCTCTACAATTTATTTGAAAAGACAACATGGGAAAAAAAAGCAAGTAGTAAGGCTTTACATTATACAGTGTTCAAACTACACCCAAGATGATCTACTGTAACATAATAGGACTAACTCTAGATCAACACTAGTGTTAATTACCCCATAGTGTTACATAGAGTACTTTTTTACATTCTGTAGAGAGGGATATAGCTTCTGTTAAAATAAAGGACACACAGCACAAAATGTCCCTATATGCAGACGATGTTCTTTTGTTTTTGTCCAAGCCTAAAACTTCTATTCCACCCGTACTTAACTTGATAAACACATTTGGCTCCTTCTCTGGCTGCAAGATAAACTGGCAAAAAAGTGAGTTGATGCCAATATCACAGCCTGTGGATATGCAATTTCTGCAATCTACCCCGTTTAGAACAGTGATGGACAAGTTCACAAGCATTGGCATTGTAGTGACAAGAGACCTTGATTAGCTATTGAAAGCGAATTGGGACATGAAAATATATCAGCTTAAACAAAATATAGATTTTTGGAAAACTCTGCCTATCTCCTTGGTTGGTCGTATAAACTCTATTAAAATGGTTGTCCTACCCAGGTTTCTTTACCTCTTCCAATGTCTACACAATTTCATACCACAAAGCTATTTTAAGAAACTGGATTCAATAGGAACTCCATTTTTATGGGATAACAAGGCAGCCAGAATTTCAAAGAAGCATTTATGCAAGTACAAAATAGAGGGGGGCTTTGGCCTTCCTCACTTTAAACTGTATTACTGGGCTGCTAATCTGAACATTGTGTCTTTCTGGAGGGAAAGCTTACCTGCGATGAGACAGAAGGATATGCCTGCATGGCTTTTGACTGAGCAGGCCTCCTGTCAACGTTCCTCACTCCCTGCACTTGTTAATAGCCCATCATATGTGAAAAAATCTACTTATGACTCTAACCCAGTCATTTGTCATAGGCTTAGGATCTGGAAACAGATGAGGTATTTTCTTCACATACCCACTGTATACATTGACAGCCCGATTTGCCTGAATCATGCTTTCCACCCCGCATTGGATGATGTGGTGTTTTCACAGTGGAGGGAGAAGGGGCTCACAACAATCGGTAATCTATACATAGATGGTCAGTTAGCTTCATTTCAACAATTACAGGGAAAGTTCAACATGCCAACAACACATGTTTTTCAGATACCTCCAAATCAGGAATTTCGTAAGGACACATATCCCACAGTATGGCATGAAGCCAAATAGTCCTACATTAGATAGTTTGATCCTGGTCAAACCCCATTCAAAAGGGTCGGTCTCTAGACTGTATGACGTGCTACAGGCCCACATAGAGGTATCCACAGACACCATTAAAAGGGCTTGGGAACAAGAACTTGGGTCAGAAATCTCAGATGAGGCCTGGGTAGAAGCTCTCAGGAATATAAACCACAGTTCAGTGAATGCCAGACACAACCCTGTACAGTTTAAGGTGATACACAGGTTACATTACTCAAAAGTAAAACTGTATAAAACTGTGTGAGAGGTGCAAGCAGGATGAGGGGACGTTGACCACGTATTCTGGACATGCCCTAAGTTACATGCTTACTGGGCTCTCATTTTTGATTACTTATCTAGAGCCTTTGATAGAGTTCTAGCCCCAGACCCACTGACCGCTCTGTTTGGTACAGTTGATGGGAATAACCACGAAGGGAAAGCTGTCTCTCTTTGTACTCTATTAGCCAAAAGGCTCATCTTGCAATTTTGGAAACTGGAGACTGTACCCACCTTTGAAATATGGTTACGGGATTTAGGGAATGTAATACATATGGAAAAGATTCGATACAATACCTCCAATAGAAGTCCAATGTTTTACAAAATATGTCAGCCGATACTGGATAAATGGTCTAGTCCCGCTTCATAACTGGGTTGACGATCTGCTGCTACTCTGTGCTGTACTCCACTCAATATCTATTTTTGGCTTAACTACACTGCTTGTAATGACTATATGATGTCTTCTAATACATATACCACCTAATAGGATTTAGTTTTATTTTGTGTATGTGGGAGTTAAGTTTTGTTTTGTCCTCTAAATTGGCCATCCCATTCAACAGTACAATGAATGTCATTAGTTAGTATTGCTGCCTTTTTTATTTGATTTTTTAAAATTGTAAAATAATAAACATATGATTAAAAAAAAGACTGTGGTCCTCACTGCACAAAACGGCTGAGATCAGTGACCGTGAGGACAGGAAGCCAGCCATCATCCTGGACTACAACCACAACAAAGGAGACTGAGATCAGTGACTGTGAGGACAGGAAGCCAGCCATCATCCTGGACTACAACCACAACAAATGAGACTGAGATCAGTGACCGTGAGGACAGGAAGCCACAGGACTACAACCACAACAAAGAGACTGAGATCAGTGCCATCATCCTGGACTACAACCACAACAAAGGAGACTGAGATCAGTGACCGTGAGGACAGGAAGCCAGCCATCACCCTGGACTACAACCACAACAAAGGAGACTGAGATCAGTGACCGTGAGGACAGGAAGCCAGCCATCATCCTGGACTACAACCACAACAAATGAGACTGAGATCAGTGACCGTGAGGACAGGAAGCCAGCCATCATCCTGGACTACAACCACAACAAAGGAGACTGAGATCAGTGACTGTGAGGACAGGAAGCCAGCCATCACCCTGGACTACAACCACAACAAAGGAGACTGAGATCAGTGACCGTGAGGACAGGAAGCCAGCCATCATCCTGGACTACAACCACAACAAAGGAGACTGAGATCAGTGACCGTGAGGACAGGAAGCCAGCCATCATCCTGGACTACAACCACAACAAAGGAGACTGAGATCAGTGACTGTGAGGACAGGAAGCCAGCCATCATCCTGGACTACAACCACAACAAAGGAGACGTTGACAACCTGGAAAAGGTCATTGGAACTTACAGCTGCAGGAGGACGACTGCCTGCTGACCCCTGGTCATCTACCATAACATCAATGATGTGTCCACATACAATGCCTTCGTGATACAGAACAAGATCGAAACTACCTGGATGCCTGATAAGCGGAACAAGAGGAGGGTGTTCCTGAAGCAGATGGGAAAGGCACTCGTAACCCCACACATTCAAAGAAGGGAGCGCCTCCCCCGCACAGCAGCCTCTGCAGCGCTTGTGAAAGCTGTTCAGGGGGCTGAATCTTGTCCTGATCCACCTGAGGCTGCAGCTGAGGCAGGCAAGAGGAGGAGATAACACATCTGCCCCCTAAAGAAGGACTGTAAAACAAATACTATGTGCTGCACATGTGGGAAATACATCTGCCATGCACACACACTTGCATACTGTCCTACATGTGCTAATTAGAGTTGATTGATTTATGTTCTTCACGTTTTTTAAAATTTTTGATCTATTATTTTATTTTAATCTTATTTTTTTTATACACCTTATGGGTGGGGGCAATGGTTAAAAAAAGGGAGAAGACCAGTCTTTTGTAGTTGAATTCCTCATTCTACAGTATATAAGAGTATATCACTATAAATATATAAATAGAATATAAAATATAAATCACTACAAATTATTTTGATTGTCATTGTTTCCGTTCCATAAAATACATTCAAAACTACTTTCTGCACATTTCTGCTACTTTCTTAGGCTGTACAGGTGCTATCTCTCACTAATAATAATAATATATGCCATTTAGCAGACGCTTTTATCCAAAGCGACTTGTATGTGTGCATACATTCTACGTATGGGTGGTCCCGGGAATTGAACCCACTACCCTGGCGTTACAAGCGCCATGCTCTACCAACTGAGCTACAGAAGGACCACTAAGAAAATAATGTTTACACCTTTAACAATAACAATAATACATCTCTACTTTAGTAAAGAAAACAAGTATGACAGGTGTGTTGTAATGAAAAGGAGTGGTGTCCACTGATTAAATGCAGACATTCTGTATTGTGAAGCCGGAAAACCAAGATATTCACAAAGTTTGTGATGAATGACAGGTTGTTTCTTCATCCCCAAAATATTTAGGGTTTAAAATTCAATTAATTAAGCAACATTATTTTCAGGGTTTAGTGAAGGTGGGTCATTTTTTAGGATAATGGGAGTATACATAGTGTTTCGACTACACAGACGTTAAAGACTACCAGAACCTATTGGATTCTCCAATTACAATGACAAAGTACAAATAGGACAAAGTACAAATAAAACCCCAAAAGGCCTGTGTAAATTAAATGATCAAATATAATCCATGGATTATATATAATATATAATATAATATAATAATAATATATAATATAATAATAATAATATAATATATAATATATAATATAATCCATTTTCCTTCCTGAAACTCTTTAACATCATCCTAAACTCTGGCATCTTCCTCAATATTTGGAACCAAGGACTGATCACCCCAGTCCACGAAAGTGGGGACAAAGTTGACCCCCATAACTACTGGGGGCAATGTATCAACAGCAACCTTGGGAAAATCCTCTGCATTATCATTAACAGCAGACTCGTACATTTCCTCAGTGAAAACAATGTACTGAGCAAATAACAAATTGGCTTAGTACCAAATGATTGTACAACAGACCATGTATTCACCCTGCACATCCTAATTGACAAACAAACAAACCAAAACAAATGCAAAGTCTTCTCATGCTTTGTTGATTTAAGAACACCTTTGGGTCTGCTATACAAATTGATGGAAAGGGGTGTTGGGGGAAAAACATACAACATTATAAAACCCATGTACACAAACAACAAGTGTGCGGTTCAAATTGGCAAAAAATACAAATTTCTTTCCAAAGTGCCATGGGGTGAGACAGGGATGCAGCTTTAGCCCCACCCTCTTCAACAAAAATATCAACGAATTGGTGAGGGCAAGAGAACAGTCTGCAGCACCCTGCCTCACCCTACTAGAATCTGAAGTCAAATGTCTACTGTTTGCTGATGATCTGGTGCTTCTGTCCCCTAACAAGGAGGGCCAACAGCAGCACATAGATCTTCTGCACAGATTCTGTCAGACCTGGGCCCTGACAGTAAATCTCAGTAAGACAAAAATAACGGTGTTGCAAAAAAGATCCAGTTGCCAGGACCGTTGCCCTAGAGCACACAAAAAGCTATAAATACCTCGGCCTAAACATCAATGCCACAGGTAACTTGCACAAAGCTGTGAACAATCTGAGAGACAAGGCAATAAGGGCCTTCTATGTCATCAAAAGGAACATAAAATTTGACATACCAATTAGGATCTGGCAAAAAAAACTTGAATCAGTTATAGAAACCATTGCCCTTTATGGTTGTGAGGTCTGCGGTCCGCTCACCAACCAAGAATTCACAAAATTGGACAAACACCAAATTGAGACTCTGCACGCAGAATTCTGCAAAAATATATATTTACAATGTAAAACATCAAATAATGCATGCAGAACAGAATTATGCCGATACCCACTAATTATCCAAATCCAGAAAAGAGACGTTAAATTCTACAACCACCTAAAAGGAAGCGATTCCCAAATCTTTCTTAACAAAGCCATCACCTACAGAGAGATGAACCTGGAGAAGAGTCCCCTAAGCAAGCTGGTCCTAGCGCTCTGTTCACAAACACAAACAGACCCCACAGAGTCCCAGGACAGCAATACAATTAGACCCAACCAAATCATGAGAAAATAAAAATATAACTACTTGACACATTGGAAAGAATTAACAAAAAAACAGAGCAAACTAGAATGCTATTTGGCCCTAAACAGAGAGTACACAGTGGCAGAATACCTGACTCAAAATTAAGGAACTCTTTGACTATGTACAGACTCAGTGAGCATAGCCTTGCTATTGAGAAAGGCCGCTGAAGGCAGACATGGCTCTCAAGAGAATACAGGCCATGTGCCCACTGCCCACAAAAATTAGGTGGAAACTGAGCTGCAGTTCCTAACCTCCTGCCAAATGTATGACCGTATTAGAGACACATTTTTCCCTCAGATTACACAGACAAACAAAGAATTTGAAAACATATCCAATTTTGATAAACTCCCAAATCTATTGGGTGAAAGACCACAGTGTGCGAAGAGAGACAGAGAGAGAGAGCGAGAGCGAGGGAGGGAGACGCTTTGGAGCTTCCTTTGTGTCTGCTGCCTGCCTTCTTGAGTGTCCTCTCCTATTGGCATGTCATGTCTTCCCTCCACCAGAACAACAGCGCGATCCCACGCTTGGATTGCGTCTCCAGAACTACCTGACAGGTCGCTCCTACCAGGTGGCGTGGCGAGAATCTGTCTCCTCACCACGCGCTCTCACCACTGGTGTCCCCCAGGGCTCTGTTCTAGGCCCTCTCCTATTCTCGCTATACACCAAGTCACTTGGCTCTGTCATAACCTCACATGGTCTCTCCTATCATTGCTATGCAGACGACACACAATTAATCTTCTCCTTTCCCCCTTCTGAACATGACCAGGTGGGAATCGCATCTCTGCATGTCTGGCAGACATATCAGTGTGGATGATGGATCACCACCTCCTCCTGAACCTCGGCAAGACGGAGCTGCTCTTCCTCCCGGGAAGGACTGCCCGTTCCATGATCTCGCCATCACGGTTGACAATTCCATTGTGTCCTCCTCCCAGAGCGCTAAGAACCTTGGCTTGATCCTCCACAACATACTGGGTTCTCAACTAACATCAAGGCGGTGGCCCGTTCCTGTAGGTTCATGCTCTACAACATCCGCAGAGTACGACCCTGCTCACACAGGAAGCGGCGCAGGTCCTAATCCAGGCACTTGTCATCTCCCGTCTGGACTACTGCAACTCGCTGTTGGCTGGGCTCCCTGCCTGTGCCATTAAACCCCTACAACTCATCCAGAACGCCGCAGCCCGTCTGGTGTTCAACCTTCCCAAGTTCTTCACGTCACCCCGCTCCTCCGCTCTCTCCACTGGCTTCCAGTTGAAGCTCGCATCTGCTACAAGACCATGGTGCTTGCCTACGGAGCTGTGAGGGGAACGGCACCTCAGTACCTCCAGGCTCTGATCAGGCCCTACACCCAAACAAGGGCACTGTGTTCATCCACCTCTGGCCTGCTCGCCTCCCTACCACTGAGGAAGTACAGAATTGCTCAGCCCAGTCAAAACTGTTCGCTGCTCTGGTCCCCCAATGGTGGAACAAACTCCCTCACGACGCCAGGACAGCGAAGTCAATCACCACCTTCCGGAGACACCTGAAACCCCACCTCTTTAAGGAATACCTAGGATAGGATAAGTAATCCTTCTCACCCCCCTTTAAGATTTAGATGCACTATTGTAAAGTGACTATTCTACTGGATGTCATAAGGTGAATGCACCAATTTGTAAGTCGCTCTGGATAAGAGTGTCTGCTAAATGACTTAAATTTAAATGTAAATGTAACATACAGGGGATCCCATGTCATGTCTTCCCTCCTCCAGAACATACAGGGGATCCCAACATTTTCAAGAGAGACCTGGTCCAGCCGAGACAGCAGCAAGGAGGATCAATGTTTGAGATAGATATCAGATATTCCGTAACAGTTTGCAGACATAGACATACCATAAAATGTAACGTTTTGATGTAGATTATTCAGAAATTATTCAGACCCCTTGACTTTTTCAACATATTGTTAAATTACAACCATATTCTAAAATTGCTTAAATAAAAACCAATCCTCATCAATCTACACACAATACCTTATAATGACAAAGCAAAAACAGGTTTTTAAAAATGTTTGCAGAAATACCATATTTACATAAAGTAAGAATTCAGACCCTTTGGTATGAGACTCGAAATTGAGTTCAGGTGCATCTTGTTTCCATTGATCTTCCTTGAGATGTTTCCAAAACTTGATTGGAGTCCACCTGTGGTAAATTCAATCAATTGGATATGATTTGGAAAGAAACACACCTGTCCATATAAGGTCCCACAGTTGACAGTGCATGTCAGAGCAAAAACCAAGCCATGAGGGCGAAGGAATTGTCTGTCGAGCTCCGAGACAGGATTGTGTCGAGGCACAGATCTTGGGAAGGGTACCAAAACATTTCTGCAGCATTGAAGGTCCCCAATAACACAGTGTCCTCCATCATTCTTAAATGGAAGAAGTTTGGAACCACCAAGACTCGTCCTAGAGCTGGCCGCTGGTTCAAACTGAGCAGTCGGTGGAGAAGGGCCTTGGTCAGGGTGGTGACTAAGAACCCGATAGTCACTCTGACAGAGATCTAGAGTTCCTCTGTGGAGATGGGAGAACCTTCCAGAAGGACAACCATCTATGCAGCACTCCCCTAATCAGACCTATATGGTAGAGTGGCCAGACGGAAGGCACACCTAGTAAAAGGCACATGACAGCCCGCTTGGATTTTGCCAAAAGACACCTAAAGACTTTCAGACAATGACAAACAAGATTCTCTGGTCTGATGAAACCAAGATTGAACTCTTTGGCCTGAAAGCCAAGCATCACATCTGGAGGAAACATAGTACCATCCCTACGGAGAAGCATGGTGGTGGCAGCATCACGCTGTGGAGATATATTTCAGTGGCAGGGACTGGGAGACTAGTCAGGATTGAGGCAAAGATGAACGGAGCAAAGTGCAGAGAGATCCTTGATGAAACCCTGCTCCAGAGCGCTCAGGACCTCAGACTGGGGTGAAGATTCACCTTCCAACAGGAGAACAACACACAGCCAAGATAACGCGGGAGTGGTTTCGGGACAAGTCTCTGAATGTCCTTGAGCCCAGCCAGAGCCCGGACTGAAAACCCATCGAACATCTCTGGAGAGACCTGAGAATAGCTGTGCAGCGATGCTCCCCATCCAACCTGACAGAGTTTGAAAGGATCTGCAGAGAAGATTGTGAGAAACTCCCCAAATACAGCTGTGCCAAGCTTGTAGCATCATACCCAAGAAGACTTGATGCTGTAACCGATGCCAAAGGTGCTTCAACAAAGTACCGAGTAAAAGAGCTGAATACTTATGTAAATGTGATATTTCAATGTTATTATTTTTTTTAATAGAAATTAGCAAACAATTCTCAGAACCTGTTTTTTTTTTATTAAGGCTGTAACGTAAAAAAATGACAATTACAGAAACTATTCTCTTCTTCATCTTCTTTACCAGGTTATCAACATGATTGATAAAGCTCAGCTTCTCATCCACTCAAACTCCCAGATATATGTGTCTTGACTTGCTCTTTGGAATTGTCTCCCAAGGTAGTATTTGTACATTGTTTAGTATTGGAAAATACCATGTATTTTTGCTTTAGAGGAATTCAGAACAAGCTTAATATAATCCGACATATTCTGTTGAATGATGTTTAAGGATGTTTGAGCTTTTTTCAGAAGTCAAAGTCCAACTGCTTCTACTTGAATAGAGAACAGAGTCAAACTGCTGCCACTTCATTAGAGAACAGAGTCAAACTGCTGCCACTTCATTAGAGAACAGAGTCAAACTGCTGCCACTTCATTAGAGAACAGAGTCAAACTGCTGCCACTTCATTAGAGAACAGTGCCATCCTCATGAAAATGCACGTCGGCTGTCTCAATATGTCTCCCAATCTTATCGACATAGATAATAAACTACATGGGACCTCAAATGGATCCTTGTGGAACACCTGACTACAGCTCTATGACGTCGGACGTAAAAGGATCTGCCTTTCACTACACTAGGTTCACAAACTCCAGAACATAACCAGTAATCCCAACACACTTCAGTGTCTGCACCAATACAGTATGGTCCACACCGTCAAACGACATTTGAACAAATCTATGACCACATACACACAATGTCACTTCTTATACAGAGCACAGTGAATATCATCCCGAACCTTCAATGTTGCTGTAACAGTGCTGTGTCTTGACCTAAAAACAGATTGTAATATCACTGAAAATATTGTTTTGCTGGAGGTAGGCCTTAACCTGCTTATTGACCAGGGACTCCAATGCCCTTGGCAGAACAGTCGGTTTAGATATGGGCCGATAGTTATTCAGTAGAGTGGGATCACTCTCATTTCAAAAGACGTAGGACAAATGCTGATTTCCATAACTTGGGGATTTCATTACATTTTAGGTTGTGGTTTAAAGTGAAGGTTAAGAGACGGATATGATCACATGTGGGTATGTGTTAGATTGTGTGTGTGTGTGTGTGTGTGTGTGTGTGTGTGTGTGTGTGTGTGTAAGCAGTTTCAAGCTGTTTCCTACTCGCCCACTCCTCCCTCTCATTCAACCCTCCCTCCCTCCCTCCCTCCCTCCCTCCCTCCCTCCCTCCGATCACAGGGTGATCGTCTGTTTCTGCCTGCTGTGCTGTACCTCTCACTCCCTTGTCTCGATGGTGTGTGTGTGTGTGTGTGTGTGTGTGTGTGTGTGTGTGTGTGTGTGTGTGTGTGTGTGTGTGTGTGTGTGTGTGTGTGTGTGTGTGTGTGTGTGTGTGTGTGTGTGTGTGTGTAACTATACTTGTGGGGACCAAACGTGTTGTCTGGTCAAATGCTATTTCTAGGGGGTTAGAAGCTTTTGTTTATTTTTAGGGTTAGGGTTCAAGTTAGGCTGAGGGTTAAGGTTATATGGTTAGGTTTAGGGTTAGGTGTTGGGTAAAATTAGATTTTCAATGTAACTGAATTGTGTGTCAACCACAAGGTTATTTGTACAAGACTGTGTGTGTGTGTATGCCTGAATGCATGTTCGTATCCTAAACCCTCTCTTCTCTTAACTAAGACACACAGGGCTGGTGTGCTTCCAATCAGCCTCCCAGACACACAGGGCCGGTGCTCCTCCAATCAGCCTCCCAGGGCCGGTGCTCCTCCAATCAGCATCCCAGGGCCGGTGCTCCTCCAATCAGCCTCCCAGACACACAGGGCTGATGCTCCTCTAATCAGCCTCCCAGTGCCGGTGCTCTTCCAATCATCTTCCCAGACACACAGGGCTGGTGCTCCTCCAATCAGCCTCCCAGACACACAGGGCTGATGTCCCTCTAAACGGCCTCCCGTTGCCGATGCTCCTCCAATCAGCCTCCCAGACACACAGGGCTGGTGCTCCTCCAATCAGCCTCCCAGACACACAGTGCCGGTGCTCTTCCAATCATCTTCCCAGACACACAGGGCTGGTGCTCCTCCAATCAGCCTCCCAGACACACAGGGCTGGTGCTCCTCCAATCAGCCTCCCAGACACACAGGGCTGATGCTCCTCCAATCAGCCTCCCAGACACACAGGGCTGGTGCTCCTCCAATCAGCCTCCCAGACACACAGGGCTGGTGCTCCTCCAATCAGCCTCCCAGACACACAGGGCTGGTGCTCCTCCAATCAGCCTCCCAGACACACAGGGCCGGTGCTCCTCCAATCAGCCTCCCAGGGCCGGTGCTCCTCCAATCAGCCTCCCAGACACACAGGGCCGGTGCTCCTCCAATCAGCCTCCCAGACACACAGGGCCGGTGCTCCTCCAATCAGCCTCCCAGGGCCGGTGCTCCTCCAATCAGCCTCCCAGGGCCGGTGCTCCTCCAATCAGCCTCCCAGGGCCGGTGCTCCTCCAATCAGCCTCCCAGGCACACAGGGCTGGTGCTCCTCCAATCAGCCTCCCAGACACACAGGGCTGAGTGCTCCTCCAATCAGCCTCCCAGACACACAGGGCCAGGTGCTCCTCCAATCAGCCTCCCAGACACACAGGGCAGGTGCTCCTCCAATCAGTCTCCCAGACACACAGGGCCAGTGCTCCTCCAATCAGCCTCCCAGACACACAGGGCCGGTGCTCCTCCAATCAGCCTCCCAGACACACAGGGCTGGTGCTCCTCCAATCAGCCTCCCAGGGCCGGTGCTCCTCCAATCAGCTTCCCAGACACACAGGGCTGGTGCTCCTCCAATCAGCCTCCCAGGGCCGGTGCTCCTCCAATCAGCCTCCCAGACACACAGGGCTGGTGCTCCTCCAATCAGCCTCCCAGGGCCGGTGCTCTTCCAATCAGCTTCCCAGACACACAGGGCTGGTGCTCCTCCAATCAGCCTCCCAGACACACAGGGCCGGTGCTCCTCCAATCAGCCTCCCAGACACACAGGGCTGGTGCTCCTCCAATCAGCCTCCCAGACACACAGGGCAGGTGCTCCTCCAATCAGCTTCCCAGACACACAGGGCAGATGCTCCTCCAATCAGCCTCCCAGACACACAGGGCTGTTGCTCCTCCAATCAGCCTCCCAGACACACAGGGCAGATGCTCCTCCAATCAGACACACAGGGCTGGTGCTCCTCCAATCAGCCTCCCAGACACACAGGGCTGGTGCTCCTCCAATCAGCCTCCCAGACACACAGGGCAGGTGCTCCTCCAATCAGCTTCCCAGACACACAGGGCAGAAGCTCCTCCAATCAGCTTCCCAGACACACAGGGCGGTGCTCCTCCAATCAGCTTCCCAGGGCTGGTGCTCCTCCAATCAGCCTCCCAGGGCCGGTGCTCCTCCAATCAGGTTCCCAGGGGCGGTGCTCCTCCAATCAGCTTCCCAGGGCTGGTGCTCCTCCAATCAGCCTCCCAGGGCCGGTGCTCCTCCAATCAGGTTCCCAGGGCCGGTGCTCCTCCAATCAGCTTCCCAGACACACAGGGCTGGTGCTCCTCCAATCAGCTTCCCAGGGCTGGTGCTCCTCCAATCAGCTTCCCAGACACACAGGGCTGGTTGGAATCTCTGGAACATATATCTGTTACGTTAATCTTTTCACAGAGGCAACACTACGAAAGCCTCTCTCTCTCTCGCTCTCTCAGGAATAGAAATCTGGTTATGCCTATTATCGTCATGGAAACCGGCGGGACGGGAGCACAAAGCATCACGCACACTCCTAGTGAACGACAATCAGCCTCCCAGGCTGCTGCTCACAGGTAGCTGGTGCTCCTAAAGACACACATTGTGTTGGACTGATTCCTGCTTCCCACCTCCCAGACACCCCCTAGCACACACACACACACACAGCACACACACACACACACACTTCCCACACACACACACACACACACACACACACACACACACACACAGGGCTGGTGCACACACACACATCACACCTCCCACACCGGTGCTCCACACAATCAGGTTCCCACACACACACACACACACACACACACACACACACTCTGTCTTAATGTACACATAGTACGAGCTCCCTCTACTGGCCCAGTGTGTAACATCACTTGTTGATAGAGACGTCATCGGCAGAATGGCCTATGATGTTCCTCCACTATCCACCTGCACCCCAAAATCCCTTTGACTCCACAAACAGACAAGAGGAACACACTTACACACACATCCTGCTACAATAACCCCACTCCGTCCACTAATCATCCACAGATGAGGAATATTTTTTTTGTCAGTTAAAATGTAATCGAATTCCATCCGTTTGGCCCTCACAGTGATTAGACTGCAGCAGTACCACTTCTCTCATACAACTTGTTAGCCAGATCAGTGTAGCTTTAGATTACAATATAGCATTGAGTCATCAAGACAAAGACATCTCTAGCCAACAAAGACATCTCTAGCCAACAGAAACATCTCTAGCCAACAAAGACATCTCTAGCCAACAGAAACATCTCTAGCCAACAGAAACATCTCTAGCCAACAAAGACATCTCTAGCCAACAGAAACATCTCTAGCCAACAAAGACATCTCTAGCCAACAGAAACATCTCTAGCCAACAGAAACATCTCTAGCCAACAAAGACATCTCTAGCCAACAGAAACATCTCTAGCCAACAAAGACATCTCTAGCCAACAAAGACATCTCTAGCCAACAGAAACATCTCTTGCCAACAAAGACATCATCGGCCAACTATGACATCTCTAGCCAACAGAAACACCTGCACCCCAGAAACATCTCTGAGCCAACAAAACACAGACAACAGAAACATCTCTAGCCAACAGAAACATCTCTAGCCAACAGAAACATCTCTAGCCAACAAAGACATCTCTAGCCAACAGAAACATTTTTAGTCAGAAACATCTCTAGCCAACAAAGACATCTCCAGCCAACAGAAACATTTCTAGCCAACAAAGACATCTGATTAGCCAACAGTACAACAATGACATCTCTAGCCATACAACATTGTTAGCCAAAGACATCAGTCTAGCCAACAGAAACATCTCTAGCCAACAAAGACATTGAGTCCAAGACAAAACATCTCTAGCCAACAAAGACATCTCTAGCCAACAGAAACATCTCTAGCCATCTCTAGCCAACAAAGAAACATCTCTAGCCAACAAAGACATCTCTAGCCAACAGAAACATCTCTAGCCAACAAAGACATCTCTAGCCAACAAAGACATCTCTAGCCAACAGAAACATCTCTAGCCAACAAAGACATCTCTAGCCAACAAAGACATCTCTAGCCAACAAAGACATCTCTAGCCAACAGAAACATCTCTAGCCAACAAAGACATCTCTAGCCAACAGAAACATCTCTAGCCAACAAAGACATCTCTAGCCAACAGAAACATCTCTAGCCAACAAAGACATCTCTAGCCAACAAAGACATCTCTAGCCAACAAAGACATCTCTAGCCAACAGAAACATCTCTAGCCAACAAAACATCTCTAGCCAACAAAGACATCTCTAGCCAACAGAAACATCTCTAGCCAACAGAAACATCTCTAGCCAACAAAGACATCTCTAGCCAACAAAACATCTCTAGCCAACAAAGACATCTCTAGCCAACAAAAACATCTCTAGCCAACAAAGACATCTCTAGCCAACAAGAAACATCTCTAGCCAACAGAAACATCTCTAGCCAACAGAAACATCTCTAGCCAACAATGACATCTCTAGCCAACAATGACATCTCTAGCCAACAAAGACATCTCTAGCCAACAAAGACATCTCTAGCCAACAAAGACATCTCTAGCCAACAATGACAACAACAAAGACATCTCTAGCCAACAAAGACATCTCTAGCCAACAAAGACATCTCTAGCCAACAAAGACATCTCTAGCCAACAGAAACATCTCTAGCCAACAGAAACATCTCTAGCCAACAGAAACATCTCTAGCCAACAAAGACATCTCTAGCCAACAAAGACATCTCTAGCCAACAAAGACATCTCTAGCCAACAGAAACATCTCTAGCCAACAGAAACATCTCTAGCCAACAAAGACATCTCTAGCCAACAAAGACATCTCTAGCCAACAGAAACATCTCTAGCCAACAGAAACATCTCTAGCCAACAGAAACATCTCTAGCCAACAAAGACATCTCTAGCCAACAGAAACATCTCTAGCCAACAAAGACATCTCTAGCCAACAGAAACATCTCTAGCCAACAGAAACATCTCTAGCCAACAGAAACATCTCTAGCCAACAGAAACATCTCTAGCCAACAGAAACATCTCTAGCCAACAAAGACATCTCTAGCCAACAGAAACATCTCTAGCCAACAAAGACATCTCTAGCCAACAGAAACATCTCTAGCCAACAACGGTACTTTCAGTGAGGACAAAACCTTGATTCACCAAGAGTACACATCTTTTTTGAGTGTTAATATGTGTTTCGTATTTTGTGTTTGTATTTATTATGGATCCCAATTAGCTGTTGAAAAAGCAGCAGCTACTCTTCCTGGTGTCCAGCAAAATTAAGGCACAGATTTCACAGATTTCATAGATTTCACAAGACACTGTGTGCCCTCAGGCACCCACTCCACCACTACCACATATCTACAGTACTAAATCCATGTGTATGTATAGTGTGTATTACGGAATTACCTTTGTAAATGTAGCATAAGATACTGAAAATGAATAGAAAATATAAGAATTTGAATATAGGTAGGTTAGTGTCTACTATCTATTTATCAGTTGCAATTCCATAACTGTTCTTCAGTACCATTCTGTAACTTCAGTACCATTCTGTAACTTCAGTACCATTCTGTAACTTCAGTACCATTCTGTAACTTCAGTACCATTCTGTATCTTCAGTACCATTCTGTATCTTCAGTACCATTCTGTAACTTCAGTACCATTCTGTATCTTCAGTACCATTCTGTATCTTCAGTACCATTCTGGAACTTCAGTACCATTCTGTATCTTCAGTACCATTCTGGAACTTCAGTACCATTCTGTATCTTCAGTACCATTCTGGAACTTCAGTACCATTCTGGAACTTCAGTACCATTCTGGAACTTCAGTACCATTCTGTAACTTCAGTACCATTCTGTAACTTCAGTACCATTCTGTATCTTCAAGTACCATTCTGTAACTTCAGTACCAACTTCAGTACCATTCTGGAACTTCAGTACCATTCTGATCTTCAGTACCATTCTGATCTTCAGTACCATTCTGTATCTGCAGTACCATTCTGGAACTTCAGTACCATTCTGGATCTTCAGTACCATTCTGGATCTTCAGTACCATTCTGGATCCCTCTCTGCATCTGTAAATATTGAATTGTCATCAATAATATTGAAAAGAGACAACCATCATCACTGTCTTGACACACGCCATGTCACACTGATATAGTGCACGTCAGAGTGCCAAACAGGAAGCCCAAGAAGTTACAAAGAGAAACCATAAACAAACAAAGCATTTTTAGAGAGATTCTGGAAAGCGTCTCTTTCACAAGACAGCCATGCCAGCTGAGTTTCACACACACACACACACACACACACACACACACACACACACACACACACACACACACACAGAAAACATTCTTACAGTTATACTTCAACAATAGGCATGTATCTGTACACAACCAGCCAATCAAAAAAAAAAAAGCGTATTTGATAAAAAGCCATGCAATGTAATTACTCTACATAAATTAAAAGAGGAAAATAAAACCCAGGACAGCTCTTCCTGTGAGGGTCTGTGATAGCTTTTAGAGGAGATAAAACCCAGGACAGCTCTTCCTGTGAGGGTCTGTGTTAGCTTTAAGAGGAGATAATACAGGACAGCTCTTCCTGTGAGGGTCTGTGTTAGCTTTTAGAGGAGATAAATACAGGACAGCTCTTCCTGTGAGGGTCTGTGATAGCTTTTAGAGGAGATAAAACCCAGGACAGCTCTTCCTGTGAGGGTCTGTGATAGCTTTTAGAGGAGATAAAACCCAGGACAGCTCTTCCTGTGAGGGTCTGTGTTAGCTTTAAGAGGAGATAAAACCCAGGACAGCTCTTCCTGTGAGGGTCTGTGATAGCTTTAAGAGGAGATAATACAGGACAGCTCTTCCTGTGTTACCTTTTAGAGGAGATAAAACCCAGGACAGCTCTTCCTGTGAGGGTCTGTGTTAGCTTTAAGAGGAGATAAAACAGGACAGCTCTTCCTGTGAGGGTCTGTGTTAGCTTTTAGAGGAGATAAATACAGGACAGCTCTTCCTGTGAGGGTCTGTGATAGCTTTTAGAGGAGATAAAACCCAGGACAGCTCTTCCTGTGAGGGTCTGTGTTAGCTTTTAGAGGAGATAAACCCAGGACAGCTCTTCCTGTGAGGGTCTGTGTTAGCTTTAAGAGGAGATAAATACAGGACAGCTCTTCCTGTGAGGGTCTGTGTTAGCTTTTAGAGGAGGTAAATCCAGGACACCTCTTCCTGTGAGGGTCTGTGATAGCTTTAAGAGGAGATACATACAGGACAGCTCTTCCTGTGAGGGTCTGTGTTAGCTTTAAGAGTAGATAAATACAGGACAGCTCTTCCTGTGAGGGTCTGTGTTAGCTTTAAGAGGAGATAAATACAGGACAGCTCTTCCTGTGAGGGTCTGTGATAGCTTTAAGAGTAGATAAATACAGGACAGCTCTTCCTGTGAGGGTCTGTGATAGCTTTAAGAGTAGATAAATACAGGACAGCTCTTCCTGTGAGGGTCTGTGATAGCTTTTAGAGGAGATAAAACAGGACAGCTCTTCCTGTGAGGGTCTGTGATAGCTTTTAGATGTGGTAAAGCAAAGTAGCACTCAGATTTACAGCGAGGGATGAATGGATGAGTGTTTGACCAGTGGTCCCTCCCTCTCTCCCTCCTTCTCTCTTTATAGAATAGGAGAAGATGAGCCCTGGCTCCCCCACCATCCATCGTACTCTCAATGGTCTCATTGGGCTTGGAAATGATTGTGTTGTTGTTCATATTGTCTTTAGGCCATTTTGACACCCTTCGCCCTTCTCTTTGATTAATACTAACCTTGGTTAGAATCACAGCTCAACATGGGTGACAGTTAGGAAGTCTATCTCGAAAACAAAGGAGACAGAGACCTGTTGTTCTCATGTTGAAAGGAGACAGAGACCTGTTGTTATCATGTTGAAAGGAGACAGAGATCTGTTGTTCTCATGTTGAAAGGAGACAGAGACCTGTTGTTATCATGTTGAAAGGAGACAGAGAC
This sequence comes from Oncorhynchus keta, assembly GCF_023373465.1. Lineage (NCBI taxonomy): Eukaryota > Metazoa > Chordata > Actinopteri > Salmoniformes > Salmonidae > Oncorhynchus > Oncorhynchus keta. The sequence continues at coordinate 7,330,354 of NC_068424.1, forward strand.
CTGTTGTTATCATGTTGAAAGGAGACAGAGACCTGTTGTTATCATGTTGAAAGGAAACAGAGGCCTGTTGTTATCATGTTGAAAGGAGACAGAGACCTGTTGTTATCATGTTGACAGTGAGACAGAGACCTGTTGTTATCATGTTGAAAGGAGACAGAGACCTGTTGTTATCATGTTGAAAGGAAACAGAGACCTGTTGTTATCATGTTGAAAGGAGACAGAGACCTGTTGTTATCATGTTGAAAGGAGACAGAGACCTGTTGTTATCATGTTGAAAGGAGACAGAGACCTGTTGTTATCATGTTGAAAGGAGACAGAGACCTGTTGTTATCATGTTGAAAGGAGACAGAGACCTGTTGTTATCATGTTGAAAGGAGACAGAGATCTGTTGTTATCATGTTGAAAGGAGACAGAGATCTGTTGTTATCATGTTGAAAGGAGACAGAGACCTGTTGTTATCATGTTGAAAGGAGACAGAGACCTGTTGTTATCATGTTGACAGGAGACAGAGATCTGTTATTATCATGTTGACAGGAGACAGAGACCTGTTGTTATCATGTTGACAGGAGACAGAGACCTGTTGTTATCATGTTGACAGGAGACAGAGATCTGTTGTTATGTTGAAAGGAGACAGAGACCTGTTGTTATCATGTTGAAAGGAGACAGAGATCTGTTGTTATCATGTTGAAAGGAGACAGAGATCTGTTGTTATCATGTTGAAAGGAGACAGAGATCTGTTGTTATCATGTTGAAAGGAGACAGAGACCTGTTGTTATCATGTTGACAGGAGACAGAAACCTGTTTCTGTTATGTTGTTTCTGTGTTTGTGGGATCACACGCACATGTGTGCACGCATTCAAGCGCACAAAGACACACACACACACACACACACACACACACACACACACACACACACACACACACACACACACACACACACACACACACACACACACACACACACACACACACACACACACACACACACACACACACACTTTTGATAGCCACCATTGTTTCCATTCGCTCGCTGGCTGCCTCTCATTACTCCAAAGTGCTTGGTTGTATTTGAAGTGCTTTTTAATCAGCCTGCTTCCACTCTGGTTGAAGATGAAGACAAAAGGCCTGGATTTTTCTTCCTCGTAGAGTCTGGATACTGCTGCTGTAACTCCTTGGCCTGTAGAACCTCTTCCTCGTAGAGTCTGGATACTGCTGCTGTAACTCCTTGGCCTGTAGAACCTCTTCCCCGTAGAGTCTGGATACTGCTGCTGTAACTCCTTGGCCTGTAGAACCTCTTCCCCGTAGAGTCTGGATACTGCTGCTGTAACTCCTTGGCCTGTAGAACCTCTTCCCCATAGAGTCTGGATACTGCTGCCGTAACTCCTTGGCCTGTAGAACCTCTTCCCCGTAGAGTCTGGATACTGCTGCTGTAACTCCTTGGCCTGTAGAACCTCTTCCCCGTAGAGTCTGGATACTGCTGCTGTAACTCCTTGGCCTGTAGAACCTCTTCCCCGTAGAGTCTGGATACTGCTGCTGTAACTCCTTGGCCTGTAGAACCTCTTCCCCGTAGAGTCTGGATACTGCTGCTGTAACTCCTTGGCCTGTAGAACCTCTTCCCGTAGAGTCTGGATACTGCTGCTGTAACTCCTGGCCTGTAGAACCTCTTCTTCGTAGAGTCTGGATACTGCTGCTGTAACTCCTTTGCCTGTAGAACCTCTTCCCCGTAGAGTCTGGATACTCCTGCCTGTAGAACTTCCCCAGTCTGGATACTGCTAGAACCCCTTTGCCTTCCCGTAGAGTCTGGATACTGCTGCTGTAACTCCTTGGCCTGTAGAACCTCTTCCCCATAGAGCCTGGATACTGCTGCTGTAACCCTGTAGAACCCCTTCCCGTACAGTCTGGATACTGCTGCTGTAACTCCTTGGCCTGTAGAAGCTCTTCCTCATAGAGCTTGGATACAGCTGTCATAACTCCTTGGCCTGTAGAACCTCTTCCTCGTAGAGTCTGGATACTGCTGCTGTAACTCCTTGGCCTGTAGAACCTCTTCCCCATGGAGTCTGGATACTGCTGCCGTAACTCCTTGGCCTGTAGAACCTCTTCCCCATAGAGCTTGGATACCGCTGCCGTAACTCCTTGGCCTGTAGCACCTCTCATTCATCACAGACGTAATGAGTTTTAAGCCCACCTCAGCAGCTCTCTCATTTAACAGAATGGTGGTATGATTGAGGAACTTTGTCAATAGAATCAGCTCTGTTTTTAATCAAGGAAAATCAATTTCAAGAAAAAATTAAATTTACTCCTATAAGTAAATGTGGATAAGTGAATCAGTATTTTGTAAATCACTATCCTTTATACTGCAAGATCTATCTCAAAGCATTTGGGCTGCTTCCAAGTTTCCCTGTGAAAAGAGAGGGGACCAGGGTGGAGGGCCAAAGAGGGTTAGAAGGGAGGAGAAGATGGGAGGAGGGGAGGAGAAGAGAGGGGGGAAGAAGGGAGGAGAAGATGGAGGAGGAGAGAGGTGGGAAAAGGGAGGGGAGGATGGAGGAGGAGAGAGGGGGGAAAGGGAGGGAAGATGGAGGAGGGGAGGAGAAGATGGAGGAGGGGAGGAGAAGAGAGGGGGGAAGAAGGGAAGAGAAGATGGAGGAGGAGAGAGGGGGGAAAAGGGAGGGGAGGATGGAGGAGAGGAGGAGAAGAGAGGAGGGAAGAAGGGAGGAGAAGATGGAGGAGGAGAGAGGGGGGAAAAGGGAGGGGAGGATGGAGGAGGAGAGAGGGGGGAAAAGGGAGGGGAGGATGGAGGAGGAGAGAGGGGGAAAAGGGAGGGGAGGATGGAGGAGGAGAGAGGGGGAAAAGGGAGGGGAGGATGGAGGAGTAGAGAAGAAGAGAGGAGGGAAGAAGGGAGGAGAAGATGGAGGAGGAGAGAGGGGGGAAAAGGGAGGGGAGGATGGAGGAGGAGAGAGAGGGGGAAAGGGAGGGGAGGATGGAGGAGGAGAGAGGGGGAAAGGGAGGGGAGGATGGAGGAGAGAGAGGGGGGAAAGGGAGGGGAGGATGGAGGAGGAGAGAGGGGGAAAAGGGAGCGGAGGATGGAGGAGAGGAGGAGAAGGAGGAGGGGAAGGGAGGAGAAGATGGAGGAGGGAAGAAGGGAGGAGAAGAGAGGAGGGAAGAAGGGAGGGGAGGATGGAGGAGGAGAGAGGGGGGAAAAGGGAGGGGAGGATGGAGGAGAGGAGGAGAAGAGAGGAGGGAAGAAGGGATGAGAAGATGGAGGAGGAGAGAGGGGGAAAAGGGAGGGGAGGATGGAGGAGGGAGGAGGGGGAAAAGGGAGGGAAGGATGGAGGAGAGAGAGGGGGAAAAGGGAGGGGAGGATGGAGGAGGAGAGAGGGGGAAAAGGGAGGGGAGGATGGAGGAGTGGAGAAGAAGAGAGGAGGGAATAAGGGAGGAGAAGATGGAGGAGGAGAGAGGGGGAAAAGGGAGGGGAGGATGGAGGAGGAGAGAGGGGGGAAGGGAGGGGAGGATGGAGGGAGGAGGAGGGGGGAAAGGGAGGGGAGGATGGGGAGGAGGAGAGGGGGAAAGGGAGGGGAGGATGGAGGAGGGAGAGAGGGGGAAAAGGGAGCGGAGGATGGAGGAGAGGAGGGAGAAGCGAGGAGGGAAGAAGGGAGGGGAGGATGGAGGAGGAGAGAGGGGAAGAAGGGAGGGGAGGATGGAGGAGGAGAGAGGGGAAGAAGGGAGGAGGGATGATTGACCATGTCGATTGTTGTGCACTCTTTTTGCACCGTGCTGGGGTCCCCTGTTCTGCTTATAGCCTAGTGCCTAGCTCCCAGATCACTAGATGGAGAGATATTACAATACACACATCGCTGACTACTAAAGGGAAAGTTGATGACTGCTAACCATTATAAAGGGACAGTTGAATTCTGCTAACCATTATAAAGGGACAGTAGAACACTGCTAACATTTATAAAGGGACAGTTGATTACTGCTAACCACTATAAAGGGACAGTTGATTACTGCTAACCATTATAAAGGGACAGTTGATTACTGCTAACCATTATAAAGGGACAGTAGAACACTGCTAACATTTATAAAGGGACAGTTGATTACTGCTAACCATTGTAAAGGGACAGTTGATGACTGCTAACCATTATAAAGGGACAGTTGAATACTGCTAACCATTATAAAGGGACAGTAGAACACTGCTAACCATTATAAAGGGACAGTTGATGACTGCTAACCATTATAAAGGGACAGTTGAATACTGTTAACCATTATAAAGGGACAGTTGATGACTGCTAACCATTATAAAGGGACAGTTGAATACTGTTAACCATTATAAAGGGACAGTTGATTACTGCTAACCATTATAAAGGGACAGTTGATTACTGCTAACCATTATAAAGGGACAGTTGATTATTGCTAACCACTATAAAGGGACAAATGATTACTGCTAACATTTATAAAGGGACAGTTGATTATTGCTAACCATTATAAAGGAACAGTTGATTACTGCTAACCACTATAAAGGGACAGTTGATTACTGCTAACCATTATAAAGGGAGAAATGATTACTGCTAACCATTATAAAGGGACAGTTGATTACTGCTAACCATTATAAAGGGACAGTTGATTACTGCTAACCATTATAAAGGGACAGTTGATTATTGCTAACCATTATAAAGGGACAGTTGATTACTGCTAACCACTATAAAGGGACAGTTGATTACTGCTAACCACTATAAAGGGACAGTTGATTACTGCTAACCATTATAAAGGGACAAATGATTACTGCTAACCATTATAAAGGGACAGTTGAATACTGCTAACAATTATAAAGGGACAGTTGAATACTGCTAACAACTATAAAGGGACAGTTGAATACTGCTAACCATTATAAAGGGACAGTTGATTACTGCTAACCACTATAAAGGGACAGTTGATTACTGCTAACCATTATAAAGGGAGAAATGATTACTGCTAACCATTATAAAGGGACAGTTGATTACTGCTAACCATTATAAAGGGACAGTTGAATACTGCTAACAACTATAAAGGGACAGTTGAATACTGCTAACAACTATAAAGGGACAGTTGAATACTGCTAACAACTATAAAGGGACAGTTGAATACTGCTAACCATTATAAAAGGGACAGATGAATACTGCTAACCATTATAAAAGGGACAGTTGATTATTGCTAACCATTATAAAGGGACAGTTGATTACTGCTAACCGTTATAAAGGGACAGTTGATTATTGCTAACCATTATAAAGGGACAGTTGATTACTGCTAACCGTTATAAAGGGACAGTTGATTATTGCTAACCATTATAAAGGGACAGTTGATTACTGCTAACCATTATAAAGGGACAGTTGATTACTGCTAACCATTATAAAGGGACAGTTGATTATTTCTAACCATTATAAAGGGACAGTTGAATACTGCTAACCATTATAAAGGGACAGTTGAATACTGCTAACCATTATAAAGGGACAGTTGATTACTGCTAACCATTATAAAGGGACAGTTGATTACTGCTAACCATTATAAAGGGACAGTTGATTACTGCTAACCGTTATAAAGGGACAGTTGATTATTGCTAACCATTATAAAGGGACAGTTGATTACTGCTAACCATTATAAAGGGACAGTTGATTATTGCTAACCATTATAAAGGGACAGTTGAATACTGCTAACCGTTGTTTTGCTGTATTGCAGATGGATAGACAGACGGAGGAATGGATGGATGTAGAATATCTGGAATCGATAACAGCCCAGTGCACACAGTGCTTGTGTGCATACATAAACCACTGTCACTCAATAGACTGTGTCGTCAAGATGTAAGATCAGCAACCCATGTACTGTGGACAGCCCTTCCCTCCCACTCCCCTCTTTCCTCTCCTTTCCTCTCCGTTCCTCTTCTCCCCTCCTTCCCTACCCTCTCCTTTCATCTCCTTTCCTCTTCTCCCTTCCCTCCCACTCCCCTCTTTCCTCTCCTTTCCTCCCTTCCCTCCCACTCCCCTCTTTCCTCTCCTTTCCTCTTCTCCCCTCCCTCCCTCCCCTCTCTTTTCCTCTTCTCCCCTCCCTCCCCTCTTCTCCCCTCCCTCCTTCCCTCCCCTCTCCTTTCCTCTTCTCCCCCCCTCCCTCCCCTCTCCTTTCCTCTTCTCACATCCCTCCCTCACTCCCCCCTCCCTCCCCTCTCCTTTCCTCTCCTTTCCTCTTCTCCCCTCCCTCCCCTCTCCTTTCCTCCCCTCCCTCCCTCCCTCTCCTTTCCTGTCCTCTCCTTTCCTCTTCTCCCCTCCCTCCCTCCCCTCTCCTTTCCCCTCCTTTCCCCTCCTTTCCTCTCCTCCCCTCTTCTCTCCTCTCCTTTCCTCTTCTCCCCTCTTTCCCCTCTCCTTTCCTCTTCTCCCCTCTTTCCCCTCTCCTTTCCTCTTCTCCCCTCCCTCTCTCCCCTCTCCTTTCCTCTTCTCCCCTCCCTCCCTCCCTCCCCCTCCCCTCCTCCCTCTCCTCTCCTTTCCCCTCCTTTCCTCTTCTCCTTTCTTTCCTTCTTTCCTCTCCTTTCCTCTCCTTGCCTCTTCTCCCCTCCCTCCCCCTTTCTCTCCTCTCCTTTCCTCTTCTCCCCTCCCCTCTCCATTCCTCTCCTTTCCTCTTCTCCCCTCCCCCCCCCCTTCCCCTCCTTTCCTCTTCTCCCCTCCCTCCCCCTTTCCTGTCCTTGCCTTTCCTCTCCTCCCCCCCCTCCCTCCCTCCCTCCCCCTCCCCTCTCCTCTCCGTTCCTCTTCTCCCCTCCCTCCCCCCCTCTCTCCTCCTCTCCTTTCCTCTTCTCCCCTCCCTCCCTCCCCTCTCCTTTCCTCTCCGTTCCTCTTCTCCCCTCCCTCCCCCTTTCCTTTCCTCTTCTCCCCTCCCTCCCCCTTTCCTTTCCTCTTCTCCCCTCCCTCCCCCCTTTCCTGTCCTTGCCTTTCCTCTTCTCCCCTCCCTCCCTCCCTCCCCTCTCCTTTCCTCTCCGTTCCTCTTCTCCCCTCCCTCCCCTCTCCTTTCCTCTCCTTTCCTCTTCTCCCCTCCCTCCCTCCCTCCCTCCCCTCTCCTTTCCTTTCCTCCCCTCCCTCCCTCCCCTCTCCTTTCCCGTCCTTTCCTCTCTCCCCTCCCTCCCCCCTCCTCCTCCCCTCTACTCTCTTCCCCTCTCCTTTCCTCTCCTTTTCTCTTCTCCCCTCCCTCCCCCTACTCTCCTCTCCTCCCTCCTCTCCTCCCCTTCCACTCCTCCCTTCCTCCTCTCATATTCTTCCCAGATCTGATATGGACTATGACTGTGAATAACAGCCAGAGACGTTATGCTTCAGATGAAATTACACTGACTGAGGGACGTTTTCAATCAGTAGATCAGGGGTGTCAGACTCATTCCACGGAGGGGCCGAGTGTGTGCAGGTTGTTTTTCTTCCCCTTTCAATTTAGACCGAGACAAGCAGGTGAGGGGAGTTCCTTAGTAATTAGTGACCTTAATTCATCAATCAAGCATAAGGTTGGTGCGAAAACCCGCAGACACTCGGCCCTCTGTGGAATGACTTTGACACGTGCATTACAGCCTGTATGACAAAACAAGACATACAACAGATCGGATGTTAAAATTATGGAAAATGGTTTAGTCAAAAAACAAGAGCAAATGAAATGATTATTATTATATTATTATAAATGTCCCACAATAGGACGTTGAATCATTCTGTTTCTACTCAGCCTCTACTCCCTACCTTTTTTATTGACCGGTCAAACAGACATATAAAGCCATCACCTAATACTGGACTTCCTGTTCTTGCTCAACCTTTACCCATGACTGCTAGACAACAGACTCTCTGGCAGACGGTCACATTATTTCGCACAGACGTTAATATTTGGCTGGAGACAATTCTCCATGGTTTCATCAGTAACCCCTGACTCCTTAAAATCCCTTTTGGGATTAGAACCGGCCTCCCGCTGTCCTCGTTCCAACCGCTCCCAACGTGCAGTGATCACTGATGACACATTTTTACCTTTATTTAACCAGGCAAGTCAGTTAAGAACAAATTCTTATTTTCAATGACAGCCTAGGAACAGTAGGTTAACTGCCTGTTCAGGGGCAGAACGACAGAACGACAGAACGACCTTGTCAGCTCGGGGGTTTGAACTTGCAACCTTCCGGTTACTAGTTCAACACTCTAACAACTAGGCTACCCTGCCGCTCATAAAGAATGAGGGGGGGTAGAGTTAGGAGGTAATAGATCCATCTCTGAGTAGAGTACGGGGGAGTAGGAGGTAGGAGGTAATAGATACATCTCTGAGTGGAGTACAGGGGGTAGAGGTAGGAGGTAATAGATCCATCTCTGAGTAGAGTACGGGGGGTAGGAGGTAGGAGGTAATAGATACATCTCTGAGTGGAGTACGGGGGGTAGAGGTAGGAGGTAATAGATCCATCTCTGAGTAGAGTACGGGGGGTAGAGGTAGGAGGTAATAGATACATCTCTGAGTAGAGTACGGGGGGTAGAGGTAGGAGGTAATAGATCCATCTCTGAGTAGAGTACGGGGGTAGGAGGTAATAGATACATCTCTGAGTAGAGTATGGGGGGGTAGAGGTAGGAGGTAATAGATCCATCTCTGAGTAGAGTACAGGGGGTAGAGGTAGGAGGTAATAGATACATCTCTGAGGTAGGAGGTAAGATCCACTGGGGGTAGAGGTAGGAGGTAATAGATACATCTCTGAGTAGAGTACAGGGGGTAGAGGTAGGAGGTAATAGATCCATCTCTGAGTAGAGTACGGGGGGGGGGGTAGATACATCTCTGGTAGGATGGGGGGTAATAGATATAGATCCATCTCTGAGTAGAGTACGGGGGGTAGAGGTAGGAGGTAATAGATCCATCTCTGAGTAGAGTACGGGGGGTAGAGGTAGGAGGTAATAGATACATCTCTGAGTAGAGTACGGGGGGTAGAGGTAGGAGGTAATAGATCCATCTCTGAGTAGAGTACGGGGGGTAGAGGTAGGAGGTAATAGATCCATCTCTGAGTAGAGTACGGGGGGGTAGAGGTAGGAGGTAATAGATACATCTCTGAGTAGAGTACAGGGGGTAGAGGGGTAGGAGGTAATAGATCCATCTCTGAGTAGAGTACGGGGGGTAGAGGTAGGAGGTAATAGATACATCTCTGAGTAGAGTACAGGGGGAGTAGAGGTAGGAGGGGAGTAGAGGTAGGAGGTAATAGATACATCTCTGAGTGGAGTACAGGGGGGGTAGAGGTAGGAGGTAATAGATACATCTCTGAGTAGAGTACGGGGTAGAGGTAGGAGGTAATAGATACATCTCTGAGTAGTGTACAGGGGGGGTAGGAGGTAGGACGGGGTAGGAGATAGATCCATCTCTGAGTAGTGTACGGGGGGTAGAGGTAGGAGGTAATAGATCCATCTCTGAGTAGAGTACCGGGGGGGGAGTAATAGATCCAGGTGGGAGGTAATAGATCCATCTCTGACGGGGGTAGGAAAGTACATCTCTGAGTGGAGTACAGGGGGTAGAGGTAGGAGGTAATAGATCCATCTCTGAGTAGAGTACAGGGGGGAGGTAGAGGATCCATCTCTGAGGAGGTAATAGATAGATCCATCTCTGAGTAGAGTACAGGGGGAGTAGAGGTAGGAGGTAATAGATCCATCTCTGAGTACAGTATGTTAATTGGAAAGATAAAGAGAAGAGGGGTTGTGGTAATGGCTGCCAAAGAGAATGTGTGAAGTCAGATGTGTATGATAATTGACCTTGTGAGTCACAAAGGCTTAAAGCTACCAGATATTCTCTGTTCTCTCTCGCTGCATCTCCAGGTGCAACGGATTCCCCCTGATCAAAGCTACACACACACAAGCTCACGCACACACACACTCATCATCAGAGGAATGTGTGTTATTTGTGGCCAAACACACTTATCATTAGAGGGATGTGTGGTATTTGTGGCTTGGCATCTTCAAACCCCATCATGCTGACAGGGCCCTTGATTTGGAGTGAGAGGCCAAGAAATAAGGGTCAATCTACTCTGTTGTTGAGTACACACGCACACACACGCACACACACACACACACACACACACACGTGTGGTGAGGTCAGTGGCTGGCACTGGTTATTATCAAAGCCAGATTGATGAAGCCTACCATCCAACAACCAGAACTCAAAAACCAACATAGAAAAACAAACATAGACTGCCCACCCAACTCACGCCCTGACCATACTAAAACAAAGATGAAATAACAGAAACTATGGTCAGAACGTGACAGATAGAGCATGTCAGATCAAAAACCAAGCCATGAGGTCGAAGGAATTGTCTCGAGGCACAGATCTGGGGAAGGGTACCAAAACATTTCTGCAGCATTGAAGGTCCCCATGAACACAGTGTCCTCCATCATTCTTAAATGGAAGAAGTTTGGAATCACCAAGACTCTTCCTAGAGCTGGCCACCCGGCCAAATTGAGCAACCGAGGGAGAAGGACCTTGGTCAGGGAGGTGACCAAGAACCTGATGGTCACTCTGACAGAGTGTTTTGTAGTCTCTGTGTACCGCACCTGCTGTCTCTAACTCTGAATCATCGGCTATGAAAAGAAAACTGACGTTTACTCTTGTGGTGCTGTCCTGTTGCACCCTCTACAACCACTGTGATTATTATTATCTGACCCTGCTGGTCATCTATGAAAGTTTGAACATCTTGGACATGTTCTGTTGTAATCTCCATTCGGCACAGCCAGAAGAGGACTGGCCACCCCCCAGAGCCTGGTTCCTCTCTCGGTTTCTTCCTCTAGATTCTGGCCTTTCTAGGGAGTTTTTCCTAGCCATTGTGCTTCTACATCTGCATTGCTTGCTGTTCGGGGTTTTAGGCTGGCTTTCTGTACAGCACTTTGTGAAAAGGGCTTTATAAATACATTTGATGATTGATTGATGGGAGAACCTTCCAGAAGCACAAACATCTCTGCAGCACTCCACCAATCAGGCCTTTATTGTAGAGTGGCCAGACGGATGCCACTCCTCAATAATAGTCACATGACAGCCCGCTTGGATTTTGCCAAAAGGCACCTAAAGACTCTCAGACCATGAGAAACAAGATTCTTTGGTCTGATGAAACCAAGATTGAACTCTTTGGCCTGAATGACAAGCATCACGACTGGAGGAAACCTACGGTGCAGCATGGTGAGGGGAGGTTTTTCAGTGGCAGGGACTGGGAGACTGGTCAGAATTGAGGCAAAGATGAATGGAGCAAAGTACAGAGAGTTCCATGATGAAAACCTACTCCAGAGTGCTCAGGACCTCAAACCTGGGCAAAGGTTCACCTTCCAATGGGGCAAAGACCCAATGCACACAGCCAAGGCAACGCAGGAGAAGCTTCGGGACATGTCTCTGAATGTCCTTGAGTGGCCCAGCCAGAGCCCGGACTTGAACCCAATTGAACATCTCTGGAGAGACCTGAAAATAGCTGTGCAGCAACGCTCCCCATCCAATCTGACAGCGCTTGAGAGGACCTGCAGAAAAGAATGGGAGAAACTCCCCAAATACAGTTGTGCCACGCTTGTATCGTCATACCCAAGAAAACTCCAGGCTGTACCCGCTGCCAAAGGTGCTTTAAGAAAGTACTGAGTAAAGGGTCTGAATACTTATGTAAATGTATTATTTAATTTTTAACTTTTTTTTTATAAATGAGCAAAAATGTCTGAATGTTTCTTCGTCATTATGGGGCATTGTGATGTCATTATGGGGTATTGTGATGTCATTATGGGGTATTGTGATGTCATTATGGGGTATTGTGATGTCATTATGGGGTATTGTGATGTCATTATGGGGTATTGTGTGTAGATTGATGAGGGGAAAAAACAACCATTTAATTAATTTAAGAATAAGGCTGTAACGTAAGAAAATGTGGAAAAAGTCAAGGGGACTGAATACTTTCCGAATGCCCTGATCTGTTAACCTGTCTTGTCTCCACCCCCCTCCAGGTGTCGCCCATCTTCCCCATTATCCCCTGTGTTTTTACACCTGTGTTCTCTGTTTGTCTGTTGCCAGTTCGTTTCGTTTTTGAAGCCTACCAGTGTTTGTTTCCCTGCTCCCGTCTGTTTCTTGCTCCTGTTTTCTCGTCCTTCCCAGTTTTGACACTTCTGCCTGCCCTGACCCTGAGCCTGCCGTCCTGTTCCTTAGCCCACCTTACTGGATTATTGACCCTGCCTGCCCTGACCCTGAGCCTGCTTCCTCTCTAGATCATTGACCCCTGCCTGCCCTGACCCTGAGCCCGCCTGCTGTTCTGGACCCTTTACATCCTCTCTAGATTATTGACCCCTGCCTGCTCTGACCCTGACCCTGACCCCGAGCCTGCTTCCTCTCTAGATTATTGACCCCTGCCTGCCCTGACCCTGAGCCTGCCTGCTGTTCTGGACCCTTTACATCCTCTCTAGATTATTGACCCCTGCCTGCCCTGACCCTGAGCCTGCTTCCTCTCTAGATTATTGTCCCCTGCCTGCCCTGACCCTGAGTCTGCTTCCTCTCTAGATTATTGTCCCCTGCCTGCCCTGACCCTGAGCCTGCTTCCTCTCTAGATTATTGACCCCTGCCTGCCCTGACCCTGAGCCTGCTTCCTCTCTAGATTATTGTCCCCTGCCTGCCCTGACCCTGAGTCTGCTTCCTCTCTGGATCATTGACCCCCGCCTGTCCCTGACCCTGAGCCTGCTTCCTCTCTGTTTATTGTCCCCTTTGCCCTGACCCTTCAGCCTGCTTCTCATCTAGATTATTGACCCCTGCCTGCCCTGACCCTGAGCCTGCTACATATAATGTCCCCTGCCTAACTAACCCTGAGCCTGTTCATCTCTAGATTAAATGCCTGCCCTAACCCTGAGCCTGCTTCAAGATTATAGTGTCCCCTGCCTCCCTAACCCTGAGTTTCCTCTCTAGAAATTGTCCCCTTCTAAAGGGAGCCTGCTTCCTCTCTAGATTATTGTCCCCTGCCTGCCCTAAAGAGCCTGCTTTAGATTATTGTCCCCTGCCTGCCCTAACCCTGAGCCTCCATCTGGTCTGTGTCCCCTGCCTGCCTAACCCTGAGCCTGCTTCCTCTCTAGATTATTGTCCCCTGCCTGCCTAACCCTGAGCCTGCTTCCTCTCTAGATTATTGTCCCCTGCCTGCCCTAACCCTGAGCCTGCTTCCTCTCTAGATTATTGCCCCCTGCCTGCCCTGACCCTGAGCCTCTTCCTATTCTAGATTATTGACCACTGCCTGCCCTGACCCTGAGCCTGCTTCCTCTCAGAGATTATTCAACCCTGCCTGCCCTGACCCTGGCCTGCTTCCTGCTCTGGATTATTGACCCCTCCCAGACCCTGAGTCTCTTCCTTCTGATACAGACCCAGGCCTGTCCATGACCTGTCCTTTTCATCCCAGGAATCTCTTGTTTCTTCAACACTGTCACCATGCTGGGTCATTACCTTAAGACATGATACTGTACATATAATAAATGCATACAGAAATGGTCAGGCCGATCTAAATGACTGAAAGGTTCAAAATCCCAGTGTCTCGTCTCATTATCAAAAACAGCATTCAAAGGGATGTTGTCTATTCTCATGATTCAGACAGCAGGACCATGCTGGCAAGATTCAAAGAAAATGCAATTAGGCCTGTCATACAGTAACTTAAGTCCATTGGTCTGTCCACCATCTGGTGACAGCATTTCAGTCCCAGAGGTCCCTCCGTTATGCTGTTCTGCATGCAGACAGCAGGCCCACCATGCTGGGAGATTCATCCCAGAGGTCTCTGTTCTCCATACAGACAGCAGGCCCACCATGCTGGGAGATTCATCCCAGAGGTCTCTATTCTCCATACAGACAGCAGGCCCACCATGCTGGGAGATTCATCCCAGAGGTCTCTATTCTGCATACAGACAGCAGGCCCACCATGCTGGGAGATTCATCCCAGAGGTCTCTATTCTCCATACAGACAGCAGGTCCACCATGCTGGGAGATTCATCCCAGAGTCTCTATTCTGCATACAGACAGCAGGCCCACCATGCTGGGAGATTCATCCCAGAGGTCTCTATTCTGCATACAGACAGCAGGCCCACCATGCTGGGAGATTCATCCCAGAGGTCTCTGTTCTGCATACAGACAGCAGGCCCACCATGCTGGGAGATTCATCCCAGAGGTCTCTATTCTGCATACAGACAGCAGGCCCACCATGCTGGGAGATTCATCCCAGAGGTCTCTATTCTGCATACAGACAGCAGGCCCACCATGCTGGGAGATTCATCCCAGAGGTCTCTATTCTGCATACAGACAGCAGGCCCACCATGCTGGGAGATTCATCCCAGAGGTCTCTGTTCTGCATACAGACAGCAGGCCCACCATGCTGGGAGATTCATCCCAGAGGTCTCTATTCTGCATACAGACAGCAGGCCCACCATGCTGGGAGATTCATCCCAGAGGTCTCTATTCTGCATACAGACAGCAGGCCCACCATGCTGGGAGATTCATCCCAGAGGTCTCTATTCTGCATACAGACAGCAGGCCCACCATGCTGGGAGATTCATCCCAGAGGTCTCTATTCTGCATACAGACAGCAGGCCCACCATGCTGGGAGATTCATCCCAGAGGTCTCTATTCTGCATACAGACAGCAGGCCCACCATGCTGGGAGATTCATCCCAGAGGTCTCTATTCTCCATACAGACAGCAGGTCCACCATGCTGGGAGATTCATCCCAGAGGTCTCTATTCTGCATACAGACAGCAGGCCCACCATGCTGGGAGATTCATCCCAGAGGTCTCTGTTCTGCATACAGACAGCAGGTCCACCATGCTGGGAGATTCATCCCAGAGGTCTCTATTCTGCATACAGACAGCAGGTCCGCCATGCTGGGAGATTCATCCCAGAGTCTCTATTCTAAAGTAAATGTCCAAGATGTGTAAAAGTCTGGTTAAAAAGTATAAATTGGTCATAACGTTTCAGACAAGTGGACAGTCCAGTACTCACTGTTGGCCTTCCCGACAGCTAGCAGTGAGGGAGATGATGTCATGGTGGTTGTCATGGTGGTTGTCATGGTGGTTGTCATGGTGGTTGTCATGGTGGTTGTCTTGTGGTGTGTAGAGCTCCTGTACACGGCTTCTGTTTGTTCTTGATTTTCATTACAGTTGATCTTCCACAGATGTTCCAAAATGGTGCGTTACATTATTCCAACTTGGAACATTGTTTGAGGTGCAATAATAGTTTCCGTTTATCACGTAACAGGTTGTTTTTTGCTAGCTATCTTTGTTCGGTTCAATGAGAGTTCGGGAGCGCCAAATTATGTAGACACGCCCAAATGTGCACAGTTTACCCCATGGCAATACCCACACAAAATGTTAAAAAATAATAATAATTTATTAAATCTGTAAAGAACTTTTCATTATACAGAATAATATCAAAGTGCATATGTTTAGGCTACTCGTTTATATCCTTTCATGGAGACATTAAAACAACACACATCGCTAAGCACATTTTTCAAAGAATCACCCCATTATCGGAACCCGTCTGGCTTTTACCTCCAGGTCACAGAGCATGAAGAAACTGCATTGTCTAATTTCCCTTAAATACTAAAGAGAGAGAGAGAGAGACTAAAGAGAGAGAGAGAGAGAGAGAGAGAGAGACTAAAAGAGAGAGAGAGAGAGTGAGAGAGAGACTAAAGAGAGAGAGAGAGAGAGAGAGAGAGAAAGAGAGAGAGAGAGAGAGAGACTAAAGAGAGAGAGAGAGAGAGAGAGAGAGACTAAAGAGAGAGAGAGACTAAAGAGAGAGAGAGACTAAAGAGAGAGAGAGAGACTAAAGAGAGAGAGAGAGAGACTAAAGAGAGAGAGAGAGAGACTAGAAGAGAGAGAGAGAGAGACTAGAGAGAGAGAGAGAGACTAAAGAGAGAGAGAGAGAGACTAAAGAGAGAGAGAGAGAGACTAGAGAGAGAGAGAGAGACTAGAGAGAGAGAGAGAGAGACTAGAGAGAGAGAGAGAGACTAGAGAGAGAGAGAGAGAGACTAGAGAGAGAGAGAGAGAGACTAGAGAGAGAGAGAGAGACTAGAGAGAGAGAGTGTGTGTGTGTGTTCGATAATATGTTATGTATTTTCTGCATTTTACATCGTTCTGAATTTAGAAGAAAATAATCAGAGTGATAAACACTCATGAACCTAGGTTGTCATGACAACGTAATTTACAACAGGAGCGGTCATTTTAATCTGTCCCATGATGCTCTTATCTGTGCTCCTGGCTTGTAAATGACCTTTAGAGGCCACTATCGTCTTCCAGTGATCATGATTAATAAGCCATCTTGGTGTGTGTCCAGCGTGGGTTTAAAACGATGGACCTTTCAACCTCATGCCATCAACAGACAGAATACAAATGTGTGTGGACATTACATCATCAACTAAACGTGCTTTGTGGCTCCATGGTCGATTAACATCCATGAGAGATGGTCTATTACCATCCATGAGAGATGGTCTATTACCATCCATGAGAGATGGTCTATTAACATCCATGAGAGATGGTCTATTACCATCCATGAGAGATGGTCTATTAACATCCACGAGAGATGGTCTATTAACATCCACGAGAGATGGTCTATTAACATCCACGAGAGATGGTCTATTACCATCCACGAGAGATGGTCTATTACCATCCACGAGAGATGGTCTATTACCATCCACGAGAGATGGTCTATTACCATCCACGAGAGATGGTCTATTACCATCCACGAGAGATGGTCTATTACCATCCACGAGAGATGGTCTATTACCATCCACGAGAGATGGTCTATTACCATCCACGAGAGATGGTCTATTACCATCCACGAGAGATGGTCTATTACCATCCACGAGAGATGGTCTATTACCATCCACGAGAGATGGTCTATTACCATCCACGAGAGATGGTCTATTACCATCCACGAGAGATGGTCTATTACCATCCACGAGAGATGGTCTATTACCATCCACGAGAGATGGTCTATTACCATCCACGAGAGATGGTCTATTACCATCCACGAGAGATGGTCTATTACCATCCACGAGAGATGGTCTATTACCATCCACGAGAGATGGTCTATTACCATCCACGAGAGATGGTCTATTAACATCCACGAGAGATGGTCTATTAACATCCACGAGAGATGGTCTATTAACATCCACGAGAGATGGTCTATTACCATCCACGAGAGATGGTCTATTACCATCCACGAGAGATGGTCTATTACCATCCATGAGAGATGGTCTATTACCATCCATGAGAGATGGTCTATTACCATCCATGAGAGATGGTCTATTAACATCCATGAGAGATGGTCTATTACCATCCATGAGAGATGGTCTATTACCATCCATGAGAGATGGTCTATTAACATCCATGAGAGATGGTCTATTAACATCCATGAGAGATGGTCTATTACCATCCATGAGAGATGGTCTATTACCATCCATTCAAGATGGTCTCAAGAATACGAATCATTTTAATAATGGTTTTAAACCATAATGGTCTATTAAAAGTCCATGAGAGATGGTCTCTGTCAATCCATCCATGCTGAGATGTTTTTACGTCTATTACCATCCATCAACTCCAGATCAGTCTTTTACTCGGTAAACATCCATGAGAGATGGTCTATTACCATCCATGAGAGATGGTCTATTACCATCCATGAGAGAGTTTTCAGATGACCTCGTCCCAAACTAGATAATATCTACGTCAAGATTATGAACGCCAAGGAGATTTGAAATGTCCTCATTTTAAATGACTACAGTCTCAAGAATAGCGAATCATTTTAATAATATTTGTAAACCTTTTCGTACACAATAATTACTTTAAAAGTGCCCATGTTTAGCAATGAGTACTCTGTCAATCATCAACGTTACATTCACTGTGAGTCGCTGAATGTTTTTACGTGTTGATTCGCTCCCCGTCAACTCCAGATCAGTATTTTCTACCTCGGTAAACTGTTCTACCTCGGCAAATAGTTCTACCTCGGCAAATAGTTCTACCTCGGCAAATAGTTCTACCTCGGCAAATAGTTCTACCTCGGCAAACAGTTCTACCTCGGCAAACAGTTCTACCTCGGCAAACAGTTCTACCTCGGCAAACAGTTCTACCTCGGCAAACAGTTCTACCTCGGCAAACTGTTCTACCTCGGCAAACTGTTCTACCTCGGCAAACTGTTCTACCTCGGCAAACAGTTCTACCTCGGCAAACAGTTCTACCTCGGCAAACAGTTCTACCTCGGCAAACTGTTCTACCTCGGCAAACTGTTCTACCTCGGCAAACTGTTCTACCTCGGCAAACTGTTCTACCTCGGCAAACAGTTCTACCTCGGCAAATAGTTCTACCTCGGCAAACTGTTCTACCTCAGCAAACAGTTCTGACTCGGCAACAGTTCTACTCGGCAACAGGCTACCCATCAATAACAGTTCTGTCAGGCAAACTGTTCTACCTGGCAAACTGTTCTACCTGGGGCTAAAGTAGTTCTACTCGGCAAACTGTTCTACCTCGGCAAACTGTTCTCTGGGCAAACTGTTCTAGGGAAAAGGGTTCTAGGGTTCTGGTCAAACAGTTCTATATCGGCAAACTGTGCCATAGGGACTCCAACAGGCCACCCATCAATAAGGAATAGGGTGCCATACGTGTTCTGGTCTAAAGTATGCATCCTATTAGGGAATGGGGCTCTGGTCTAAAGTAGTGCACTATATAGGGAATAGGGTGCCATAGGGTTCTGGTCTAAAGTAGTGCACTATATAGGGAATAGGGTGCCGTTTGGGACCATTCAACAAGCCACTGTCTGGAACATATGTACTCCTACTTGGTGGTCTCTGACTCAATATAACATTTATTTTTCTATTACCTACAATGCCTTCACAAAGTATTCACACCCCTTGACTTTTTCCACATTTGGTTCTCTTAGAGACTGAATTTAAAATGGATTAAATTGAGATTATGTTGTCACTGGCCTACAGACAATACCCCATACTGTCAAAGTGGATTTAAAAAAAAATGTTATTTTATTTGTTACAAATTAATTAAAAATTAAAAGATGAAATGTCAACTCCTTTGTGATGGGAACCTAATTCAATTAATGAGTAAACTGCATACCACCCTGCATACCACCCTGCATACCACCCTGCATACCACCCTGCATACCACCCTGCCATACCACCCTGCCATACCACCCTGCCATACCACCCTGCATACCACCCCGCCATACCACCCTGCATACCACCCTGCATACCACCCTGCCATACCACCCTGCATACCACCCTGCATACCACCCTGCCATACCACCCTGCATACCACCCTGCATACCACCCTGCATACCACCCTGCCATACCACCCTGCCATACCACCCTGCATACCACCCTGCCATACCACCCTGCATACCACCCTGCCATACCACCCTGCCATACCACCCTGCATACCACCCTGCATACCACCCTGCCATACCACCCTGCATACCACCCTGCCATACCACCCTGCATACCACCCTGCATACCACCCTGCCATACCACCCTGCCATACCACCCTGCATATCGCCCTGCCATACCACCCTGCATACCACCCTGCATACCGCCCTGCCATACCACCCTGCATACCACCCTGCCATACCACCCTGCAATACCACCCTGCATACCACCCTGCATACCACCCCGCCTACCACCACCCCCTGCCATACCACCATACCACCCTGCCATACCACCCTGCCATACCACCCCATACCACCCTGCATACCACCCTGCATACCACCCTGCATACCACCCTGCCATACCACCCTGCATACCACCCTCCATACCACCCTGCATACCACCCTGCATACCACCCTGCCATACCACCCTGCATACCACCCTGCATACCACCCTGCCATACCACCCTGCATACCACCCTGCATACCACCCTGCATACCACCCAGCATACCACCCAGCATACCACCCTGCATACCACCCTGCATAACACTGCTGGCTTGCTTCTCAAGCTAAGCAGGGTTGGTCCTGGTCAGTCCCTGGATGGGAGATCAGATGCTGCTGGAAGTGGTGTTGGGAGGCCAGTAGGAGGCACTCTTTCCTCTGGGTTTAAAAATATCCCATTGACCCCAGGCCAGTGATTGGGGACACTGCCCTGTGTAGGGTGTCGTCTTTCAGATGGGACGTTGAACGGGTGTCCTGACTCTCTGAGGTCATTAAAGATCCCATGGCATTTATTGTAAGAGTAGGGGTGTTAACCCCAGTTTACAATTGGCTCATTCATCCCCTTCCTCTCCCCTGTAACTATTCCCCAGGTCGTTGCTGTAAATGAGAACGTGTTTGGGCCAAATCCAATATAACACATTACTGAGTACCACTCTACATATTTTCAAGCATAGTGGTGACTGCATCATGTTAAGGACTGGGGAGTTTTCCAGTATAAAATAATAAATGGAATGGAGAAGCACAGGCGAAAACCTGGTTGAGTCTGCTTTCCATCAGACACTGGGAGGCAAATGTACCTTTCAGCAGGACAATAACCTAAAACACAAGGCCGAATCTACACTGGAGTTGCTTACCAAGAAAACAGTAAATGTTCCTGAGTGGCCGAGTTGCAGTTTTGACTTAAATCTGCTTGAATATCTATGGCAAGACATGAACATGGTTGTCTAGCATTGGAAGCTGGTGGGAGGAGTTATAGGGGGATGGGTTTATTGTAATGGCTGGAATGTTATAAATGGAACCTGTGGTTTGATACTGTTCCGTTTTTCCATTCCAGCCATTCCAATGAGCCTGTCTGTCACGTTCTGACCTTTATTTCCTGTGTTTTGTATTTAGTTAGTATGGTCAGGGCGTGAGTTGGGTGGGCAGTCTATGTTTGTTTTTCTAGGTTTTGGGAATTTCTATGTTTCGGCTTAGTATGGTTCTCAATCAGAGGCAGGTGTCATTGGTTGTCTCTGATTGAGAATCATACTTAGGTAGCCTGGGTTTCACTGTGTGTTTGTGGGTGATTGTTCCTTTCTCTGTCTTTGCACCAGATAGGACTGTTTTGAGTTTTCACATTTCTTGTTTTTGTTAGTTTGTTCATGTGAAGTGATTTATTAAAGCATGAATTAAAACAACCACGCTGCGCTTTGGTCCGCCTCTCGTTCAGATGAAGAAAACCATTACACTGTCCTCCTATAGCTCCTCCCACCAGCCTCCATTGCTGTCTAGCAATGATCAACAACCAATTTGACAGAGCTTGAAGAATTCTGAAAAGAATAATTGACAAATATTGTACAATTTAGGTGTGAAAAGCTCTTAGAGACTGACCCAGAGAGACTCACAGTTGTCATCGCTGCCAAAGCGATTGTATCGACTCAGGGGTGTGAATACTATTTCTGTATTTCATGTTCAATAAATTTGTTAAAATGTATAAAAGCATGTTTTCACTTTGCCATTATGGGGTATTGTGTGTAAATGGGTGAGAGAGAAAAATATAATTCATCCATTTTGAATTCTGAAGGCACTGTAGAACTTAAACGAGCACGTAATTAGACCTTAAACGAGTACGTAATAAGACCTGAAACGAGCATGTAATTAGACCTGAAACGAGCACGTAATTAGACCTTAAACGAGCACGTAATTAGACCTGAAACGAGCACGTAATTAGACCTGAAACGAGCACGTAATTAGACCTGAAACGAGCACGTAATTAGACCTGAAACGAGCACGTAATTAGACCTGAAACGAGCACGTAATTAGACCTGAAACGAGCACGTAATTAGACCTGAAACGAGCACGTAATTAGACCTGAAACGAGCACGTAATTAGACCTGAAACGAGCACGTAATTAGACCTGAAACGAGCACGTAATTAGACCTGAAACGAGCACGTAATTAGACCTGAAACGAGCACGTAATTAGACCTGAAACGAGCACGTAATTAGACCTGAAACGAGCACGTAATTAGACCTGAAACGAGCACGTAATTAGACCTGAAACGAGCACGTAATTAGACCTGAAACGAGCACGTAATTAGACCTGAAACGAGCACGTAATTAGACCTGAAACGAGCACGTAATTAGAGTTAAACGAGCACGTAATTAGAGTTTTAAACGAGCACATAATTAGAGTTAAACGAGCACGTAATTAGACCTGAAACGAGCACGTAATTAGAGTTTTAAACAAGCACGTAATTAGAGTTTTAAATGAGCACGTAATTAGAACTGAAACACATTTCTGAGGTTGAGATAAAGTGTGCATTCAGGTATTACAAACGGGTTACATTGATGAATATGTGTCTGTATGACAGCGGCATAACCAAGGGACTCTACCCATATGCCATGTACTGACCCATATGCCATGTACTGACCCATATGCCTCGTACTGACCCATATGCCTCGTACTGACCCATATGCCTCGTACTGACCCATATGCCTCGTACTGACCCATATGCCTCGTACTGACCCATATGCCTCGTACTGACCCATATGCCTCGTACTGACCCATATGCCTCGTACTGACCCATATGCCTCGTACTGACCCATATGCCTCGTACTGACCCATATGCCTCGTACTGACCCATATGCCTCGTACTGACCCATATGCCTCGTACTGACCCATATGCCTCGTACTGACCCATATGCTTCGTACTGACCTTAGACACCGCTGTTGATATCCATTCAGTTCAAATGAATTGGAGCCTTTTTGAAAAAAGACAGCATACCATAATCAAAGCATAACATACAAACCATGTAGCGTAATTAAAACACTGAAACGTTTATATATTTTTTCTGTTCAATTGATATCTCATGAACATGTGTTTTTAGGACAGATATATAAGAGAGGTTTGTACCTTGACTAGTGTGGGCACAAAGGAGAATCCATAAGGGCATTTTGAAGACAAAGCCTCTCTTTGGGATTCAAAAGAGCATCAAAGATGGGTGCTCTTCCTTGGGAATTGTGGTTGTCCAATGGAGTGGGGGGCTGAATTGTGGTTGTCCAATGGAGTGGGGGCTGAATTGTAGTTGTCCAATGGAGGGGGGGGGGGCTGAATTGTGGTTGTCCAATGGGGTGGCCACTGGATTGTGGTTGTCCAATGGGGTGAGGGCAGAATTGTAGTTGTCCAATGGAGTGGGGTCCTGAATTGTGTCCAAAATATTGCAGTGACCAAAGTCCGTTTTCAACACAATTTCTTGTGGCATAAATATTTAAAGCCTAAGAACAGCATTCAGTGGTAAAGGCAATTGGCCACATCGATTTCCAGATGCCAGGACATCCATTGTGGTATTAGATGTCAGGGACCGGATGCTGGTCTTTAAGGAAATACATGGCCAACCGGCTTTTTGATGCCAGCTTTTAGAGAGAGGCCCAGGCTACACCTACGGCTGAGTAAGAATGGACAATCCCTCCCTGGGATGCAACATTGTGAAAACACAACAATGAGGAGGATGGATGGAAATAGTGGATGGACACAATGGATGGAGAAAAATAGTGTAAAAACGCCTTGGAAAAGAGAGTCACAAGCAGAGGATACCACTACTAGTACTGAAACAAACGGCCCAACACCAGAACAGGATACCACTACTAGTAGTGAAACAAACGGCCCAACACCAGAACAGGATACCACTACTAGTACTGAAACAAACGGCCCAACACCAGAACAGGATACCACTACTAGTACTGAAACAAACGGCCCAACACCAGAACAGGATACCACTACTAGTACTGAAACAAACGGCCCAACACCAGAACAGGATACCACTACTAGTACTGAAACAAACGGCCCAACACCAGAACAGGATACCACTACTAGTACTGAAACAAACGGCCCAACACCAGAACAGGATACCACTACTAGTACTGAAACAAACGGCCCAACACCAGAACAGGATACCACTACTAGTACTGAAACAAACGGCCCAACACCAGAACAGGATACCACTACTAGTACTGAAACAAACGGCCTAACACCAGAACAGGATACCACTACTAGTACTGAAACAAACGGCCCAACACCAGAACAGGATACCACTACTAGTATTGAAACAAACGGCCTAACACCAGAACAGGATACCACTACTAGTACTGAAACAAACGGCCCAACACCAGAACAGGATACCACTACTAGTACTGAAACAAACGGCCCAACACCAGAACAGGATACCACTACTAGTACTGAAACAAAAGGCCCAACACCAGAACAGGATACCACTACTAGTACTGAAACAAACGGCCCAACACCAGAACAGGATACCACTACTAGTACTGAAACAAACGGCCCAACACCAGAACAGGATACCACTACTAGTACTGAAACAAACGTACTGCCCAACACCGGAGAACAGGATACCACTACTAGTACTGAAACAAACGGCCCAACACCAGAACAGGATACCACTACTAGTACTGAAACAAACGGCCCAACACCAGAACAGGATACCACTACTAGTACTGAAACAAACGGCCCAACACCAGAACAGGATACCACTACTAGTACTGAAACAAACGGCCCAACACCAGAACAGGATACCACTACTAGTACTGAAACAAAAGGCCCAACACCAGAACAGGATACCACTACTAGTACTGAAACAAACGGCCCAACACCAGAACAGGATACCACTACTAGTACTGAAACAAACGGCCCAACACCAGAACAGGATACCACTACTAGTACTGAAACAAACGGCCCAACACAGAACATGATACCACTACTAGTACTGAAACAAACGGCCCAACACCAGAACAGGATACCACTACTAGTAGTGAAACAAACGGCCCAACACCAGAACAGGATACCACTACTAGTACTGAAACAAACGGCCCAACACCAGAACAGGATACCACTACTAGTACTGAAACAAACGGCCCAACACCAGAACAGGATACCACTACTAGTACTGAAACAAACGGCCCAACACCAGAACAGGATACCACTACTACCTTTAAATAGACCCAGCGCCAGGATAAAGTATTTTATGGGCCAGTTGAAATCGAATTCTGCTTATATATAATCCAGAAACATACATTGAAAATACAGAGGCACTGAGATCATTGAGTGCTTTTGTAGTGACAGGTTGGTGTGAAATCTATAGTCCATCTCCTCTGAAATGTATCACCACACAGCACCCTACACACTAAAGCAAAGCCGTTTTGGTCATCAACACAGGCTACAAGATAGATAGGCTAATTTACCTATTAGAAACAGCCTATTTGAAATGCAGCAAAACACACTAATTGCACAAATCCCTAAGTAGCTCCTTTTAAGCTAAAGACGTTTAATTACTTACCAGACTTGAGTTAAAGGTATTTAATTACTTACCAGATTTAATTTAGTGAATCAAACAGTGAAATAAATCACTGCTGAAAATAGACTAGAGCTAGGCCAGTAGTTCAAAGTAGACATGCTCACTTTTCTCGTAAATTTTTCCAGAGTAACTTTTTTTCTCTCTCTAATTTGCTAGATAACAGTTATTAACAGCCATGGATGAGTCACTCTTTAGTAGGTGTGAGTGAATGCATGACTCATCGAGCTAAATGTGACCATGGTTTAATTCACGTGAAGAAGACCAGCCCGGTCTCATAGACTAGACGTAACATTGTAAATGTAAATCCGGGACACAGATGAGTATTATTTAGTATGGTTACATAAGACAGAACGTTACCAAAGGAAAAAACAAAAGTAGGGTGGATAGGTAGGGTGGATAGGTAGGGTGGATAGGTAGGGTGGATAGGTAAGGTGGATAGGTAAGGTGGATAGGTAAGGTGGATAGGTAGGGTGGATAGGTAGGGTGGATAGGTAGGGTGGATAGGTAGGCTTATAACAAAGAATGCCTAGCAACCAAAAGTTTGCGTTAGAATCTTATCATCGACAAATTTGGCATTTGATCTGAATTAGCAACTTTGCAACTACTTACAACTTGTTTTTTTTTTAAATATTTTGCAAATACCTAGCATATTAGCTAACCCTAACCTTAACCCTAACCCCTAGCCTAGCTAACATTAGGCACCTAGCTAAAGTTAGCCGCAACAAATGGACTTTTGTAACATATCATATGGTCTAAGACACTGCTTCTCGGTGCAAGAGGCGTCACTGCTGTACCTGGTTCGAATCCAGGCCGCATCACATCCGGCTGTGATCGGGAGTCCCATAGGGCGGCGCACAATTGTCCCAGCATTGTCCGGGGCTGGCAAAATTGTAAATAAGAATTTGTTCTTAACAGACTTGTCTAGTTAAATAAAGGTTACATTTTTAAAAAGAAGATATCGTACCGAATGGATGATGGACATCCAGAAATGAATACATATCAAACGTAACGTGTCTGGTTTACATTTACTATATTAGGAATAACCCTGAGACCAGGTTGAGAAGACTCACCCAGCAACACATGTCTGGTTTACATTTACTATATTAGGAATAACCCTGAGACCAGGTTGAGAAGATCCACCCAGTAACACGTGTCTTGTTTACATTTACTATATTAGGTATACTCCTGAGACCAGGTTGAGAAGACTGACCCAGCAACACGTGACCATAGTCTAATTGAAACGAAGGAGACTTAACAAGCTAAATGTGACCACAGTTTAATTAAAATTAACGATACTTACCCAGCTAAACGTGACCACAGTTTAATTCAAATTAACGATACTTACCAAGCTAAATGTGACCACAGTTTAATTCAAATTAACGATACTTACCAAGCTAAATGTGACCACAGTTTAATTCAAATTAACGATACTTACCAAGCTAAATGTGACCACAGTTTAATTCAAATTAACGATACTTACCCAGCTAAACGTGACCACAGTTTAATTCAAATTAACGATACTTACCAAGCTAAATGTGACCACAGTTTAATTCAAATTAACGATACTTACCAAGCTAAATGTGACCACAGTTTAATTCAAATTAACGATACTTACCAAGCTAAATGTGACCACAGTTTAATTCAAATTAACGATACTTACCCAGCTAAATGTGACCACAGTTTAATTCAAATTAACGATACTTACCCAACTAAACGTGACCACAGTTTAAATCACATGAATGAGATAATATTAACTATCAAGTCCCTTGCTGACAAATTTTAGTCTAGTCTATCACCATCACATTTAAACACATTCACCTATCACCATCACATTTAAACATATTAACCTATTACCTTCACATTCAAACACCTTCACCTATTTATTACCTTCAAACATCCCCAAACTCATGGACTATGTTAATATTTCATAAGTCATATTGTACTTTTTCAAAATGACACACCTGCATTAACCAGAGTGGAATGTTGATATTGAGAAATGTTAGTGGTGTTCAGTGTCAGGCATTCTCCAAGATTGAAGAAGAAACATCCAAGACCTCACAGTCCCACTAACGCTCACCACTGACATGGTAGCTCCCCCTAGCAGCAGTAACCATATACTGTTTCGACCAATGAGTGAAGAGGTGTGGAGTCAGGCGCAGAGAGCAAAAGGATGTGGGAAAAACACGCGTTAATGTCCAGGAAAAATAACATGAACAAAAGTAGTAAAACAAATGAACAGAAATATTAACGGACAGCGCGAAACCCGAAAATGCAAACAAAATACACTAACACAAAACAGACGAACAAGCCCGCACGAAAGAGAAGCGGGCTGAACAAACTATATATAACCCTACCCTAACAACCAAACAAGAAACAGGTGATACCAATCAGACAAAACCAAAGGAACACAGAACAACGGCTCCATAAATAACACATTTAATAAAACATTAAAAAAATAGTCACGTGTCTCAGCAAAACATGGGTATATTCTCTTGTTGTTGTTGTTGCTTGTAGCGAGGGTTACTGCATCGTTAAGACTGTACTTATGTGACAGCGAAATTACAAGAGTATGTTATAATACTGTTATTGCATCAAATGGTTGTTTTATGGAGTGGAATAAGGTTTTTGGAACACTCCTCTGTGCATCGTCCTCTGAATTGGGCCTCTGGGGGCTTAATGCTGACAGTGGATTTACCATGCCTTAGGCCACAGTCCATTAATGTGAGGGAGATGGCTCCGGTTTGACTGGAAGGTACCAGGGAGAGATGGCTTGTGTATGGATAACTTTGAGAGGAAGCTTGTTTTAGGGGGGACAGACCCTGGTTTCTACATAATGAGAACAGTCTTTTAAGCAGATACTATCTGCTGTGAATTATTCATATCTTTCACACTAATCCTAACCTTGTGACCCATTCCATACACCAGTTGTTTGTCATGTACATTCAGGAGGATGTTACTTTGCTATAAAATGTTGTGGCTGAAATCTGCTCGTTGGGCTTCTCGACGAATCATCTCGGGGTGGTTCGTCGACCAGCTTCATTACTGCAATAATTAATCCACGTTATTAATACGTTTTGAATAAAGTAAAGATCCTGATTGGTGATTGACCTTGTCTCTCCTCATTATTGATTAGTATTTCCATGGCAACGACCTCACGTCTTTCAATATCCGTGGCCCAGCTTGTCGATCTCCTTTCCTGGAAGAACTATCAAAAGCACACAATGTCCTGCAGTTCATCTTTAGACTGAGCTGAAGGCTCAATGATACATTTATAACTATAAAAGTTGAGGTAGAGAATAATAGCTTATTCCTCCCCCTTCCTCCTGCTCCTATTCCTCCTTCTCTTTATATGGCAGTTCAATGTAGGTACACTGTAACTGTAGGCTACAGGCAGACTGATGTGTTAGAGTAGGTAAACAACTGAGTGCACGTTTATCGCATTGAAATGAAGTTGCAGTTTAGGCAGGTTGAAACAAAACGGAACTTGTTGTTGCGATCAACACCATTACACATCCTGTCGGAGAAACACCGGAGACAAATCATTCAAGTTACACGACATCGTCACGTTACATTTTCAAGTTACATCTTCAAGTTACATCCTCAAGTTACATCTTCAAGTTACATCTTCAAGTTACATCTTCAAGTTACATCCTCAAGTTACATCCTCAAGTTACATCTTCAAGTTACATCCTCAAGTTACATCTTCAAGTTACATCGTCACGTTACATCTTCAAGTTACATCCTCAAGTTACATCCTCAAGTTACATCTTCAAGTTACATCTTCAAGTTACATCCTCAAGTTACATCCTCAAGTTACATCCTCAAGTTACATCTTCAAGTTACATCCTCAAGTTACATCTTCAAGTTACATCGTCACGTTACATCTTCAAGTTACATCCTCAAGTTACATCCTCAAGTTACATCTTCAAGTTACATCTTCAAGTTACATCCTCAAGTTACATCTTCAAGTTACATCCTCAAGTTACATCCTCAAGTTACATCTTCAAGTTACATCGTCATGTTACATCTTCAAGTTACATCCTCAAGTTACATCCTCAAGTTACATCTTCAAGTTACATCTTCAAGTTACATCCTCAAGTTACATCTTCAAGTTACATCTTCAAGTTACATCTTCAAGTTACATCCTCAAGTTACATCTTCAAGTTACATCCTCAAGTTACATCCTCAAGTTACATCTTCACGTTACATCCTCAAGTTACATCTTCAAGTTACATCCTCAAGTTACATCCTCAAGTTACATCCTCAAGTTACATCTTCACCTTACATCTTCAAGTTACATCCTCAAGTTACATCCTCAAGTTACATCCTCAAGTTACATCTTCAAGTTACATCTTCAAGTTACATCCTCAAGTTACATCCTCAAGTTACATCTTCAAGTTACATCTTCAAGTTACATCCTCAAGTTACATCCTCAAGTTACATCTTCAAGTTACATCTTCAAGTTACATCTTCAAGTTACATCCTCAAGTTACATCTTCAAGTTACATCCTCAAGTTACATCTTCAAGTTACATCCTCAAGTTACATCTTCAAGTTACATCCTCAAGTTACATCCTCAAGTTACATCCTCAAGTTACATCCTCAAGTTACATCTTCAAGTTACATCTTCAAGTTACATCCTCAAGTTACATCCTCAAGTTACATCTTCAAGTTACATCTTCAAGTTACATCCTCAAGTTACATCTTCAAGTTACATCCTCAAGTTACATCCTCAAGTTACATCTTCACCTTACATCTTCAAGTTACATCCTCAAGTTACATCCTCAAGTTACATCCTCAAGTTACATCTTCAAGTTACATCTTCAAGTTACATCCTCAAGTTACATCCTCAAGTTACATCTTCAAGTTACATCTTCAAGTTACATCCTCAAGTTACATCCTCAAGTTACATCTTCAAGTTACATCTTCACCTTACATCTTCAAGTTACACGACATTTTCACGTTACATAACATCTGTAACTCTGCAATCAGTCCCCATGTAGCTGCTGGTGTGGGACTCTGAACCTTTCACACTAATCTAACACACAGGAAATACTTCAACACTAGAATATTAGACGTAATCACAGCGAAACACTTGAAATCACGTTTGAGCAAATATTCAAAGCGTAAGGCGTATCTCAGCTGAACAGAAATGGAGTTGTAAAGTACTAGACCCTTCACTCACTCAAGACAAAACCCCATCGAGACCAAAAACAACGTTGAAAATATGACCTAACA
This sequence comes from Oncorhynchus keta, assembly GCF_023373465.1. Taxonomy (NCBI): domain Eukaryota; kingdom Metazoa; phylum Chordata; class Actinopteri; order Salmoniformes; family Salmonidae; genus Oncorhynchus; species Oncorhynchus keta. The sequence goes on from NC_068424.1 coordinate 7,360,837, forward strand.
ATATTTAAAAGACCTCATGTTAGAGCTCGAGTACATTCCCAATTATTATGTCACAATGGCATTGCCTCAACAAGGGATTCATTTGGCTATAGTTTGAACCAGCACATAGCGTTGAAAAAAAGTTTTAAAAAATAAATACATAAAAAACTGTTGACATTTTTGACGGGGCGAACTAGCTCAATATCTCGCCGTCGGATAAGAGCGAGACCACATCGTCCACAAAGTGACGATTAGACTTAAGACTTTGTTTTTAGGGGCAACAGTTTGTAAGGGTTTTGATTAAATGTGAAATGTATCGCTCTCGTGTGCTAATTTCTGTCCATTATTAAGTACTAACTATGTGCTACCTTTTTGTAGCATTTCTGACAATGCGAACATCTTTTTTTTTTTGCCAAAGCTCAGAGTTCTAACACCGGGTCAGTTGCTTGGCAACGACACAGCTGTTTCCACCAGGCTGCCAGTAGTAAGAAGTGTAAGCAAACAAACCTGGGCTACTGTAGATAGCCAGCTATGTGGTGGTATTCAAGACGGGGTTATTAATCAATAAATGCAAACCGATATTTTGATTAGCTAGGTACCTAGCAAACATCAGAGGTTACATTTTCAGGTCAGTCTACTTTGCTTGCTGGAGAATGTTGGTGGTCCCAATGTGTGTCTCGCTCTCTCGCTCTCTCTCTCTCTCACACACACACACACCTCAGGCCCAGGAAAACACACACATGCGCACGAACACACACACACACACACACACACACACACACACACACACACACACACACACACACACACACACACACACACACACACACACACACACACACACACACACACACACACACACCTCAGGCCCAGGAAAACACACACATGCGCACACACACACACACACACACACACACACACACACACACACACACACACACACACCTCAGGCCCAGGAAAACACACACATGCACACACACACACACACACACACACACACACACACACACACACACACACACACACACACACACACACACACACACACACACACACACACACACACACACACACACACACACACACACACACACCTCAAGCCCAGGAAAACACACACACACACACAGAACACACACACACACGTTGACACACACCACACACAAACACACAGAAAAGACACACATTGTGTTTTCTTGAACACACACACACACACACAACACATACACACACACACACACACAGCAACACGAAATCACATCACACACACACAAACACACACACACACACACACACACAGGTATTCATCACACACACACACACACACACCTCAAGCCCAGGAAAACACACACCTAAGCCACAGAAGCAGGTTCAGAGTTGGACCACCTGGCGTTGACAGAGGACCACTGTTCCCCAAATAGCACAGAAAAGAAATCTCCTAATTGTGTTTTCTTGAACATTAGAATCACGTTAGACGAATGTGTCTCTGAGCGTAAGACTATTGTGACGTAAAATTATTTCAAGGAGCAACACGAAATCATGTATCTAATAATTACAAATACCCAACTATCTGCTAAACTACAGCATGTTAGGTATTCATCCTATCCTTGGAGTCAGTAAATGCTAAATGCATACTATTCTCCATTAATATATACCCACCTTATGCATCAATATAAACCCACCTTCTCCCTCAAGAGATACCTGACTTCTCCATCAATATATACCTGACTTCTCCATCAATATATACCCGACTTCTCCATCAATATATACCTGACTTCTCCATCAATATAAACCCACCTTATGCATCAATATAAACCCACCTTCTCCCTCAATATAAACCCACCTTCTCCCTCAAGAGATACCTGACTTCTCCATCAATATATACCTGACTTCTCCATCAATATATACCCGACTTCTCCCTCAATATAAACCCACCTTCTCCATCAATATGTACCTGACTTCTCCATCAATATATACCTGACTTCTCTATCTATATTTCCCTGACTTCTCCATCAATATAAACCCACCTTCTCCCTCAATATAAACCCACCTTCTCCCTCAATACAAACCCACCTTCTCCCTCAATATAAACCCACCTTCTCCCTCAATATAAACCCACCTTCTCCCTCAATATAAACCCACCTTCCCCCTCAATATAAACCCACCTTCTCCCTCAATATAAACCCACCTTCTCCCTCAATATAAACCCACCTTCTCCCTCAATATAAACCCACCTTCTCCTCAATATAAACCCACCTTCTCCTCAATATAAACCCACCTTCTCCCTCAATATAAACCCACCTTCTCCCTCAATATAAACCCACCTTCTCCCTCAATATAAATCCACCTTCTCCCTCAATATAAACCCACCTTCTCCCTCAATATAAACCCACCTTCTCCCTCAATATAAACCCACCTTCTCCCTCAATATAAACCCACCTTCTCCCTCAATATAAACCCACCTTCTCCCTCAATATAAACCCACCTTCTCCCTCAATATAAACCCACCTTCTCCCTCAATATAAACCCACCTTCTCCCTCAATATAAACCCACCTTCTCCCTCAATATAAACCCACCTTCTCCCTCAATATAAACCCACCTTCTCCCTCAATATAAACCCACCTTCTCCCTCAATATAAACCCACCTTCTCCCTCAATATAAACCCACCTTCTCCCTCAATATAAACCCACCTTCTCCCTCAATATAAACCCACCTTCTCCCTCAATATAAACCCACCTTCTCCCTCAATATAAACCCACCTTCTCCCTCAATATAAACCCACCTTCTCCCTCAATATAAACCCACCTTCTCCTCAATATAAACCCACCTTCTCCCTCAATATAAACCCACCTTCTCCCTCAATATAAACCCACCTTCTCCCTCAATATAAACCCACCTTCTCCTCAATATAAACCTTCACCTTCTCCTCAATATAAACCCACCTTCTCCCTCAATATAAACCCACCTTCTCCCTCAATATAAACCCACCTTCTCCCTCAATATAAACCCACCCCACCTTCTCCTCAATATAAACCCACCTTCTCCCTCAATATAAACCCACCTTCTCCCTCAATATAAACCCACCTTCTCCCTCAATATAAACCCACCTTCTCCCTCAATATAAACCCACCTTCTCCCTCAATATAAACCCACCTTCTCCCTCAATATAAACCCACCTTCTCCTCAATATAACCTTCTTCCCAATATAAAGCCACCTCCACCTTCCACCTTCTCCCTCAATATAAACCCACCTTCTCCCTCAATATAAACCCACCTTCTCCCTCCATATAAACCCACCTTCTCCCTCAATATAAACCCACCTTCTCCCTCAATATAAACCCACCTTCTCCCTCAATATAAACCCACCTTCTCCCTCCATATAAACCCACCTTCTCCCTCAATATAAACCCACCTTCTCCCTCAATATAAACCCACCTTCTCCCTCCATATAAACCCACCTTCTCCCTCAATATAAACCCACCTTCTCCCTCCATATATACCTGACTTGTGGACAGGTGTCTTTTATACTGATAACACGTTCAAACAGGTGCCATTAATACAGGTAATGAGTGGAGGACAGAGGAGCCCCTTAAAGAAGAAGTTACAGGTCTGTGAGAGCCAGAAATCTTGCTTGTTTGTAGGTGACCAAATACTTATTTTCCACCATCATTTGCAAATAAATTCATAAAAAATCCTACACTGTGATTTTCTGGATTTTTTTTCTCATTTTGTCTGTCATAGTTGAAGTGTACCTATGAGGAAAATTACAGGCCTCTCTCATCTTTTTAAGTGGGAGAACTTGCACAATTGGTGGCTGACTAAATACTTTTTTGCCCCACTGTATGTGTGTCTGTGTGTCTGTGTGCCAAACCTGGCCTGTGATTGGACAAATGCATTATTTAAAGCAGCAGTACTAATGAATACTATTATATCCTCACTAATGTGTGTTTATAGTTTTGCTGAGGAGCATAATGGAGCCAAACAGAGGGAAAGACATCTCTCTTCTCTTCTGGGAGAGATATCAACGGCACCGTGGTTTACAATACCAAATGACACACATTAAACAAGTTAATTGGGATGTTCTTGATGGGCAGATTTTATTTGTTTCTTAAATGCTGATTAAAGATGCATTTATTTCCCCCTCCTTCCCTCCCTTTTATTATGTTCATTACATAGCTAGGATATTGGATGAGAGGAGTGTAGGATGGGGGAGCAATGTAGATTGAGGGAGGGTAGTGTAGTGTAGTGTAGGATGAGGGGAGGGGTAGTGTAGTGTAGGATGGGGGAGGGTAGTGTGGGATGAGGGAGGGTAGTGTAGGATGGGGGAGGGTAGTGCAGGATGAGGGAGGGTAGTGTAGTGTAGGATGGGGGAGGAATGTAGATTGAGGGAGGGTAGTGTAGTGTAGGATGAGGGAGGGCAGGATGAGGGACAGTAGTGTAGTGTAGGATGGGGGAGGGTAGTGTAGTGTAGGATGGGGGAGGAATGTAGATTGAGGCAGGGTAGTGTAGTGTAGGATGAGGGAGGGTAGTGTAGTGTAGGATGAGGGAGGGTAGTGTAGTGTAGGACGGGGGAGGGTAGTGTAGGATGAGGGAGGGTAGTGTAGGATGGGGGAGGGTAGTGTAGGATGGGGGATGGTAGTGCAGCATGAGGGAGGGTAGTGTAGGATGAGGGAGGGTAGTGTAGGATGAGGGAGGGTAGTGTAGTGTAGAATGGGGGAGGGTAGTGTAGTGTAGGATGGGGGAGGGTAGTGTAGGATGAGGGAGGGTGGTGTAGGATGAGGGAGGGTGGTGTAGGATGAGGGAGGGTAGTGTAGGATGAGGGAGGGTGGTGTAGGATGAGGGAGGGTAGTGTAGGATGAGGGAGGGTAGTGCAGGATGGGGGAGGGTAGTGTAGGATGAGGGAGGGCAGGATGAGGGAGGGCAGGATGAGGGAGGGAATGATGAGGGAGGGCAGGATGAGGGAGTGGAGTGTAGTGTAGGATGAGGGAGGGTAGTGTAGTGTAGGATGAGGGAGGGTAGTGTAGGATGGGGGAGGGTAGTGTAGGATGAGGGAGGGTAGTGTAGGATGAGGGAGGGCAGGATGAGGGAGGGCAGGATGAGGGAGGGTAGTGTAGGATGAGGGAGGGTTGTGTAGGATGAGGGAGGGTAGTGTAGGATGAGGGAGGGTGGTGTAGGATGAGGGAGGGTAGTGTAGGATGAGGGAGGGCAGTGTAAGATGAGGAAGGGTAGAATGAAGGAGGGTAGGAGGAGGGAGGGTGGGATGAGGGAGGGTAGGATGAGGGAGGGTAGGATGAGACAGGGTAGGATGAGGCAGGGTAGGATGAGGGAGGGAGGGAGGTGTAGGATGAGGGAGGGCAGTGTAAGATGAGGAAGGGTAGGGTAGGATAAGGGAGGGTAGGGTAGGATGAGGGAGGGTGGGATGAGGGAGGGTAGGGTAGGATGAGGGAGGTGTAGGATGAGGGAAAGGTTGGATGAGGGAGGGTAGTGTAGGATGAGGGAGGGTGGTGTAGGATGAGGGAGGGTAGGGTAGGATGAGGGAAGGTAGGATGAGGGAGGGTAGGATGAGACAGGGTAGGGTAGGATGAGGGAGGGAGGGTAGGATGAGACAGGGTAGGGTAGGATGAGGGAGGGTAGGGGTAGGATGAGGGAAGGTAGGATGAGGGAGGGTAGGATGAGACAGGGTAGGGTAGGATGAGGGAGGGAGGGTAGGATGAGACAGGGTAGGGTAGGATGAGGGAGGGTAGGATGAGACAGGGTAGGGTCAGATGAGGGAGGTTAGGAAGGATAGGATGAGGTAGGTTAGAATGAAAGAGGGAGGGTCGTGTAGGAAGAGGGTCGTTAGTGAGGGGGGGTTGTGTGTGTGTGTGTGTGTGTGTGTGTGTGTGTGTGTGTGTGTGTGTGTGTGTGTGTGTGTGTGTGTGTGTGTGTGTGTGTGTGTGTGTGCGTGTGTGCGTGTGTTGTGACGGCCCTGGAATTTTTCTGAACCGTCTCGGTGCAGCTCCTTCCAATAGGGCGCTTTCCTTTGGTATTCCCAATTAAATAGCCAGCATCAGCTGCACGAAAGTGGGGTTGTGATGGAGACGTGCATGAGGATGTGTTCAACTCCTCAGTTCAAGCTTCTATTCCGTTTGTTTTGTTGCCGTTAAACGTGTGTTTTGTAGCTTGAAGAGCTTATTTAGGATCGATCCACTCTTTGCGCCCCTGGACTACACCTCTCCGTTCTTCGTGGCCTTTCTCCGCTGGAGATCTATTGGCGGATTGGATTGTCTGACTGACCGACTGACTACCACCTTTTTTGTATACGGTATTTCATTTGTTTGGATCTGGTGTATACTACAAGTTGTAGTTAGTTGTAGTTGAGGACTTAATTAAGAGTTGATCAGCTTTAAAGTTCTGTGGTAAAGTAATTGTTATATTGATTGTATGTTTAGTACTGGGTTTACATGCCTTTGAATGAACGGACAAACCGCCCGCGTGACAAAAGTCACTTGAGTTCACTGAACTCCTTTGCAGGCACTGGACTCTTTGGGCCCGAGGTACAGGACATTTCTGGAGGAGACCAGAACTCATTGTGATATTATTATATGTGTGTGTGTAATCATTGTTGTTGTAATACAACGCATACAGAATATAGTTGTTTTGAAGTTCTTCCCAATGTTTTGAGGGTTTATGAAAAGTTTATGTCCATCTGACTTTTACATACGTCCTTTGTATTAGTGTAGACTTGACGGACCAGATGGGACTCATTCCCACCCAAACTGGAAGGAGAGGCAATGTTTTCTCTGGTGAGGCACAGCCTACCTGGCACCCCTATAAATAATAACCTCAAGTCAAAGCCGTTACATAAAAATGGCACCCCAGATGGGACAGCTCAACATTGAGAACTAACCAAAGCTTGATATTTTTGTGTGGAATTAAAAAAACAATGGATTCACCCCAAGATAATGTGCTCATCCATGTCTCACATACCACCATGTCAACGGGAATACACAGGTGCCATTCTGACCATCAAGCTGACAATACAAATCATAATGTGAATGGAGACCATGGAGTTGATTTGGGCCCAGAGCCCTGGGAATCTGAATGCTCGGCCTGAGCCACAGGCCACAGGAGGTCTAACCAGTTACTCACTTATTGACATGGATCTGTGTGCGAAGTACTGAGCACAGTCACTCCCTCTGACTTGCACCCAACCTTCCTCCATTGTCTGGTTTTTCTCTCCCAGAGGTTGTAGTCTTACAGCTTCAAGGTGACATCCTTGACATCCGTGGGGACTCAACAACATCTCCAAACTCTTATCCACCATAAATTCAAATGTCTGAGGAAGAGCAACAACAGAGTGCCATGGAATTCAGAAACTCACTGAGCACTCTAACCCACTTGCGCTGACAGAGCTCGGTAGAGAGTGGAGAGACGGGAAATGACTGGTGCCATGGACAGGCGGTTTGGCTTCCTGCGAAGCCAACTCCACTGCCACTCTCCAATGGGCAGCCTGCAACCATCCCACCACACTGAGTCCTCAAGGGCGTTAATTCTGTTTTTCTCCCATGGTTAACAGTGGACCACTTTGCAGACAGAGCTCTCTAATTGTGTTAAAATGTTGGATGGCGTGTCTGTGGACATGGCCTCCATTAGAGCACAACTCCTTACACAGAGTTTCCCTGAGTGTCCACTTCAGTTCAGACCACTGAGGCCAAGCTGGCACCTTTGAACAGCCAAGACCAGGCCATGCTGCAGCCACCCCTTGCAGGATGCAATCCTACCATGCATCCTGGTGTTCATTTTCATTGTCCGATGACGCCCTCCCCCTCTACTTCCTCAATCCCTCCTAGCTCGTTTGTTCATGGTGATTTGAGTAGATGTCGTAGTGGGCGATGCCCGTTAGGTGCAGTTTCCACCTTTGGGAAGGAGCTGAGCAAGTCTGATCCGCTAGTGACTGTCTAGAAAGATGTCGAGTGACTTTCTTGCCCTCAATCCCCTGGCTGACGAAGAACTCCTTGCCACATTGAGGAATGTGTTTGCATGGGACAGCTCGAGACGCTGGTGGGATGTGGCACGTCTCACCACTACCTCCTGGGCTGACTTTGAGGGCCAAGTTTTCCTCTGCATTTCTATCTGAGGACTACACAGATGAATTGGCAGACAGAGTCAGAAATCGAGTACAAGGAGAGAAAGGAAGTATCCGTGACTTTGCATACGGTTACCCACTCCCTGTGCAGAAGGTGGGAAACCTGGCATTGAGGAGGAAGAGGGTCATTAAATTGATCTTGAACAACATCCAACCCACTACTAGCCAGTCAACTCCGAGGAACAGGTCACCACTGTCGATGGACTGGTTCGGCTTGGGACAGCAGTTTGAGAAGGACAGAGAATGCCAGCAGCAATATGACCAGAAGAAACGAACACCCAAACAGTTACCCAAGACCAGACCCTCAACAACAGCCAGTCTCCAGCCAAGACCCCTCTCATGTTTTGTTGGAGATGTAGCCAAAGGGACATTCTTCAGCTACATGTGTCCAAAGACCGTATCAAGTAAACCCTTCCAGAAACCACAAATCACAGCAGGCTGCTTACACCTAACTCTCTTCGCAGCAATGACCATCCCTTCTCTGGGTGCCCCAACCCAGAGCTGAAACCCCAAGAGTCCACTGCCTACGCCCCCATCGACATCCCCTTCCTTTCAGTTAATACACCGCGCCAACTGGTGTTACCCCTGTCCATAGGCCCATGGGCAGAGAAGAGCCATCTTGGATACCCGGGATCGTCCTACACACTGCTCAGTGAGAAGCTGTGGAAGGAGGTTAGACGGTCCACAATACAACTTGAAGCCGTGGACTGAAGGTCCACTCTATCTGGCTGATGGTGAGGCTAGGCCCGACTTCACTTGGATGGAGTGAGGGTAGGGGGTTCCGCCTGTGTAACCGCTCCTATATGATTCCTTCTGTTATCCTGCAAACCCAGGAACCTTGCTTTTCCTGTCGTGTTGGGAATTGAATGGTTCATGTGCTTCGGTGGTGTCCAGATTGATATCTGCTCACAATTTGCTGCCTGGTTTCCATGCAATCCGAGGCGAGAAGCATTTCTTCCAATCAGAAGCTATGAGATTACATGATTGGGGGTTCAAATGTGGCAGTCTTCTCTGCACTTGTTTGCTCGATACCACTAACCCTCGATATTCTTTGACGATCTCCTTTTTACAGAGCTGTGAGAAGGCTCAGCTGGAACAGCCAGAGGAGTTAAAAGGCTGTTGGAACAGCTGCAGAATAATGCTGATGTATGTACTTCAAAGCTGGGGCGCGCCAGGCTCCTGAAGCACAAAATATTCCTTACGGGAAATGCCAATTAAGCAAAAGCCATATCGTTTGTCCGCAGCGAAGCTAATCATCCAAAAGGACTCATAAATGATATGTTGTAACCCAGATACTAATCAGAGGCGTTCCATCCTCTCCCTGGGCATGCTCCTGTTGTCCTCATCCCAAAAAAGACTGGTGGTGCTTAGATTTTGTGTGGACTATAGGAAGACCAACAATATTTCCCAGACTGATGCCTATCCTCTTCCCACCATCCATGAGATCCTGGAGTGTGCATTGTCTGGCGCTGTTGTGTTCACTGCCCTTGACCTCAGCCAGTGGTTGTTGGCAGGTTGAGATGGTCTTCAGGAAAGCAAAGGACACAAGACTGGTTTCTGTCTGTGCCGAGGGCTTGTTTTCCTTTGAGGTGATGCCCTTTGGATTGCAGAGATGCCCCTGCCACTCCACCAGACTCATGGAGATTCGTTAGGTGAGCTCAAAGGGAAAGATCTCTGTTTCGTCTACCTGGACGATATAATTATCTACTCTCAGAACAGAGAGGAGACACTTTCAAGATCTTCAAGCAGTGTTGGACAAGCTAAGAGAAGCTGGTTCTGGCCTTAAATATGAAGAAAGAGCGGCTTCTTGCCAGAGCTCCCTGAAGTTCCTTGGCCATGTTGTGTCTTATCGGCGGCATTCGTGTGGATCCTGAAAAAGACAAAGAAGCTGTACAGGAACTTCCCTGTGCCAACCACACTCCAAGAGCCCTTCGTCTTTGGTTCTTGGTATGGCCTGAGATGGATTCTCATCGGTTTGTGTCGAACTTCTCCCAGGTGGCAGAGCCCCTCAACGCTGATGGAAGCGAAAGGGAGCGAGAATTCCAGTGGAACGGCAGAGTGCTCAGACTTCCTTTAGAAACCCTGAAAGCGACATCTCGTCACACACTCCCATTTTAGAGTCATCCCAGCTTTGGTTGCCCTTTTGTTGTTTACACCGAGTGCAGACGTGATATCTTCAGGACTTGGTGCTGTCCTAGACGTCAACAGACTGGGCTTGGCACTAGAAGAAGTGCTAGCTGTTAATGGATGGGACATTGAATGGAGCAGAGACGGAACTGCTCCACAACAGAGCAGAGAGTGCCTTGCAGTGGTCTGGGCTTTGGAGAAGTGGAGGTACTACTTGGAGGAAGACACTTCACTGTGGTCGCTGACCATTCCTCCCTTGTGTGGGTGTTCAAGACCAACGAAGCCAAAGCACCGGAACTCATAAGATGGGCTCTACGGTTGCGAGAGTTCACATTTGCAGTGGAGATACAGGAAAGGAAAATGCAGCACTGTTCCAAGATGCCTTGTCCAGAGCTCCCTGCTTGGCGGTAAGCGGTGGCACCTGATCCCACATGTGCTACTGTCCTGTCAAGCAGTCCGAGGCTTCGCCCCCAAGAAACAGACAGCTCCCATCTCCTGGATATAAGAGGCAATATGGAAAGCTCAACAGGATGAATCCAGAAGTACTAGGCTTTGTACCAGACTACTCCTGGAAGATTGGAGAGAAAGATGGTCAATCCTACCACAAAGCTGACCATCATTGAAGATAAGAGATCTACCGAGTCGTACAACTACCTCACCAGAACACTCTACCAAATGTACATACCGGACACTCTACGCCTACAACTGCTTCAACATTTCCCATGAAGACCCATTAGCTGGTCCCATTTGGGCAGGTTCCAAAACCTGCACAAGCGGTTGCAAGCGTTGCTCTACTGGCCACATCTGAGCATGGATGTGAGGTCACACATCGAGGTTGTCAGGTTTGTCAAATGTGCAAACCAGAAGGTGAGAAAGCCTGCTGGCGAGTTGCAGCATAGCGGTGGATATACCCGACCTTGGGAAATGTTGGAGTGGATTTGATGGGTCCATTTCCTGGAAGCTCCAATCAGAATGTGTACATACTTGTTTTTTGTTGATTACTATTCAAAGTGGGTGGAACTCTTTTCCCTGCGTCAGGCCACAGCAAGGACCGTCCTCTAACATCCTTACACGAAAGAATCCTGACTCGCTGGGGGTGCCTGATTACATCCTGTCTGAGTCGAGGTTCCCAATTTGTCTCACGAGTCTCTTTGAGAGACCTGCCAAAGATGGAACCCCTGAGGCAGAAGTTGACCCACGGACCTATCACCCACAGACCAATCTCACTGAGAGAGTAAATCGAACCTTGAAGACAATGATTGCACTTCTATGTAGAGGACCCAGCACAAACACTGGGACAAAGCACCTTCACGAGTTTCGATTTGCCCTGAATTCTGCTGTGCAAGAGTCCCTGCTGGAGTCACACCTGCAGAGCTGAACCTAGAGTCGTCCTCGTCCGAGGACCCTTGGATATGGTGCTACAGCCCCAGCAGCTTACTCCAGAGCTTTGCTTGCTGTGACCAGGTAGGCCATCTCTCACGACTTGGGAAGGCTCTTGTCTCTGGCAAGAGAGCATGATCCAGGCTCGACTCGAAGCGGAAGAGAAATTATAAGAACAGGCCAGAAGGACATGCAGTTTCCAGCTTCGTGATCGGGTGTGGCTCCGCTCTCATCCTTGCTCGAAAGCTGAACAATTCTTCTCGTGGCTCAAGCTCAATACAAATGGCAAGGACCATATAGGATTGTGGAGCAGATGGGCCCTTTGAACTACCGAGTGGTGAGAAAGAGGACACAGGTGAGAAGATATGCGCATCGTCCATGTCTCACGCCTTAAGGGCCTGTTACCCCTCGGCTGAGAATTGGAGGCGATTGAGCGCCGCAGAGGTCTGGACTTGTCTTTGAAGGAGGATAGTGAGGATCACTTTTCTCCGGATTCCCAGGCCCGAAGTCTCGCACCTTAAGGCCTGTGACTCCTCAGCTGAGGAGCGTGAGCTCCAAAAGTAATGAATATTTTTTTGTAGAGGAAAGTGATGAGGAGACCTTTCTCGGTTTCCCCGGCCAAGATGTGCCTTCAGGGCGATGGTCGGCTTTTTCCAGGGAGGGTGTGTGACGGCCCTGAATTTTCTGAACCGTCTCCCAGTGCAGCTCCTTCCAATAGGGCGCTTTCCCTTTAATTCCCAATTAAATAGCCAGCATCAGCTGCAGAAAGTGGGGTTGTGATGGAGACGTGCTGTGAGGATGTGTTCAGCCCTCAGTTCCAGAAGCTTCTCGATTCCCGTTTGTTTTGTTGCCGTTAAGCGTGTGTTTTGTAGCTTAAGAGAGTTTGCAGCGCGAGGATCGGATCCACTCTTTGCGTCCCTGGACTACACCTCTCCGTTCGCCGGTGGCCTTTCTCCGCTGAAATCTGTTAGCGGATTGGATTGTCTGACTGACGACTGACTACCACAGCTTTTGCATACGGTATGGCTATTTGTTTTGGATGTGATGTATACTGCTTGATTTTATGTGAGTTGAGTTTGTAGTTGAGGACTCAATTAGAGAGTTGATCCGCTTTAAAGTTCTGTGGTAAGTAATGTGGTATTTATATTGATTGTGTTTGAAGTACTGGGTTTTACGGCTACACTGAATGAGCGGCGGACAAACGTCGCGTGACAAAAGTCACTTGAGTTTACTGAACTCCTTGCAGACTGGACTCTTTTTTAGGCCCGAGGTACAGGACATTTCTGGAGGGCCAGAACTCATTGTGATATTATTATATGTGTGTGTGTAATCATTGTGTAGTTGCTAATACAGCCCACGCAGCAGAATATAGTTGTTTTGAAGATTCTTTTCAATGTTTTAGAGGGTTTGTAAGAAAAAAGTTTATGTCCATCCTGACTTTTGCATACGTCCTTTGGCTTATTGGTGTGAGACTTGACGGACCGGATGGGACTCTATTCCCACCCAGGCTAAAGGAGACTCCAATGTTTTCTCTGGTAGGCTACCCCAACCTACCTGGCACCCCTATAAATAATAACCTCAAGTCAAAACCGTTACAGTGTGTGCGTGTGTCCGTGTGTGTGTG
>NC_068424.1:7374173-7397354 GCF_023373465.1 Oncorhynchus keta
TATTTTTATTTTTATTTTATTTCACCTTTATTTAACCAGGTAGGCTAGTTGAGAACAAGTTCTCATTTGCAACTGCGACCTGGCCAAGATAAAGCATAGCAGTGTGAACAGACAACACAGAGTTACACATGGAGTAAACAATTAGCAAGTCAATAACACAGTAGAAAAAAATGGGCAGTCTATATACAATGTGTGCAAAAGGCATGAGGAGGTAGGCGAATAATACAATTTTGCAGATTAACACTGAGTGATAAATGATCAGATGGGCATGTACAGGTAGAGATATTGGTGTGCAAAAGAGCAGAAAAGTAAATAAATAAAAAAAACAGTATAAAAACAGTATGGGAATGAGGTAGGTGAAAAAGGGTGAGCTATTTACCTATAGACTATGTACAGCTGCAGCGATCGGTTAGCTGCTCGGATAGCTGATGTTTGAAGTTGGTGAGGGAGATAAAAGTCTCCAACTTCAGCGATTTTTGCAATTCGTTCCAGTCACAGGCAGCAGAGTACTGGAACGAAAGGCGGCCAAATGAGGTGTTGGCTTTAGGGATGATCAGTGAGATACACCTGCTGGAGCGCGTGCTACTGATGGGTGTTGCCATCGTGACCAGTGAACTGAGATAAGGCGGAGCTTTACCTAGCATGGACTTGTAAATGACCTGGAGCCAGTGGGTCTGGCGACGAATATGTAGTGAGGGCCAGCCGACTAGAGCATACAAGTCGCAGTGGTGGGTGGTATAAGGTGCTTTAGTGACAAAACGGATGGCACTGTGATAGACTGCATCCAGTTTGCTGAGTAGAGTGTTGGAAGCCATTTTGTAGATGACATCGCCGAAGTCGAGGATCGGTAGGATAGTCAGTTTTACTAGGGTAAGCTTGGCAGCGTGAGTGAAGGAGGCTTTGTTGCGGAATAGAAAGCCGACTCTGGATTTGATTTTTGATTGGAGATGCTTGATGTGAGTCTGAAGGAGAGTTTGCAGTCTAGCCAGACACCTAGGTACTTATAGATGTCCACATATTCAAGGTTGGAACCATCCAGGGTGGTGATGCTAGTCGGGGCATGCGGGTGCAGGCAGCGATCGGTTGAAAAGCATGCATTTGGTTTTACTCGCGTTTAAGAGCAGTTGGAGGCCACGGAAGGAGTGCTGTATGGCATTGAAGCTCGTTTGAGGTTTGATAGCACAGTGTCCAATGACGGGCCGAAAGTATATAGAATGGTGTCGTCTGGGCGCGAGGTGGATCAGGGAATCGCCCGCAGCAAGAGCAACATCATTGATATATACAGAGAAAAGAGTCGGCCCGAGAATTGAACCCTGTGGCACCCCATAGAGACTGCCAGAGGACCGGACAGCATGCCCTCTGATTTGACACACTGAACTCTGTCTGCAAAGTAATTGGTGAACCAGGCAAGGCAGTCATCCGAAAACCGAGGCTGTTGAGTCTGCCGATAAGAATTTGGTGATTGACAGAGTCGAAAGCCTTGGCGAGGTCGATGAAGACGGCTGCACAGTACTGTCTTTTATCGATGGCGGTTATGATATCATTTAGTACCTGAGTGTGGCTGAGGGTGCACCCGTGACCGGCTCGGAAAACCAGATTGCACAGCGGAGAAGGTACGGTGGGATTCGAGATGGTCAGTGACCTGTTTGTTGACTTGGCTTTCAAGACCTTAGATAGGCAGGGCAGGATGGATATAGGTCTATAGCAGTTTGGGTCCAGGGTGTCTCCTCCTTTGAAGAGGGGATGACTGCGGCAGCTTTCCAATCCTTTGGGGATCTCAGACGATATGAAAGAGAGGTTGAACAGGCTGGTAATAGGGGCTGCGACAATGGCGGCAGATAGTTTCAGAAATAGCGGGTCCAGATTGTCAAGCCCAGCTGATTTGTACGGGTCCAGGTTTGCAGCTCTTTCAGAACATCTGCTATCTGGATTTGGGTAAAGGAGAACCTGGAGAGGCTTGGGTGAGGAACTACGGGGGGGCGGAGCTGTTGGCCGAGGTTGGAGTAGCCAGGCGGAAGGCATGGCCAGCCGTTGAGAAGTGCTTATTGAAGTTTTCGATAATCATGGATTTATCGGTGGAGACCGTGTTTCCTAGCCTCAGTGCAGTGGGCAGCTGGGAGGAGGTGCTCTTGTTCTCCATGGACTTCACAGTGTCCCAGAACTTTTGGAGTTGGAGCTACAGGATGCAAACTTTTGCCTGAAGAAGCTGGCCTTAGCTTTCCTGACTGACTGCGTGTATTGGTTCCTGACTTCCTGAACAGTTGCATATCACGGGGCTATTCGATGCTATTGCAGTCCGCCACAGGATGTTTTTTTTGTGCTGGTCGAGGGCAGTCAGGTCTGAGGAACCAAGGGCTGTATCTGTTCTGGTTCTGCATTTTTGAACGGAGCATGCTTATCCAAAATGGTGAGGAAGTTACTTTAAAGAATGACCAGGCATCCTCAACTGGACGGATGAGGTCAATGTCCTTCCAGGCCACACGGGCCAGGTCGATTAGAAAGGCCTGCTCACAGAAGTGTTTTAGGAGCGTTTGACAGTGATGAGGGGTGGTCGTTTGACTGCATGGCTCCGTGGCGGATACAGGCGATGAGGCAGTGATCGCGGAGATCCTGGTTGAAGACAGCGGAGGTATATTTGGAGGGCCAGTTGGTCAGGATGACGCTCTATGAGGGTGCCCTTTGTTAGAGTTAGGGTTGTACCTGGTGGGTTCCTTGATGATTTGCGGGAGATTGAGGGCATCTAGCTTAGATTGTAGGACTGCCGGGTGTTAAGCATATCCCAGTTTAGGTCACCTAACAGAACAAACTCTGAAGCTAGATGGGGGCTTAACAATTCACAAATGGTGTCCAGGGCACAGCTGGGAGCTGACGGGGGTCGGTAGCAGGCGGCAACAGTGAGAGACTTGTTTCTGGAGAGAGTAATTTTCAAAATTAGTAGTTCAAACTGTTTGGGTATGACCTGAAAGTATGACATTACTTTGCAGGCTATCTCTGCAGTAGACTGCAACTCCGCCCCCCTTTGGCAGTTCTATCTTGACGGAAGATGTTATAGTTGGGTATGGAATCCTGAATTTTTGTGGCCTTCCTGAGCCAGGATTCAGACATGGCAAGGACATCAGGGTTAGCAGAGTGTGCTAAAGCAGGAGTAAAACAAACTTAGGGAGGAGGCTTCTGATGTTGACATGCATAAAACCAAGACTTTTCGATCACAGAAGTCAACAAATGAGGGTACCTGGGGACATGCAGGGCCTGGGTTTACCTCCACATCACCCGCGGAACAGAGAAGGAGTAGTATGAGGGTGCGGCTAAAGGCTATCAAAACTGGTCGCCTAGAGCGTTGGGGGCAGAGGATAAGAGGAGCAGGTTTCTGGGCATGGTAGAATATATTCAGGGCATAATGCGCAGACAGGGGTATGGTGGGGTGCGGGTACAGCGGAGGTAAGCCCAGGCACTGGGTGATGATGAGAGAGGTTGTATCTCTGGACATGCTGGTTGTAATGGGTGAGGTCACCGCATGTGTGGGGGTGGGACAAAGGAGGTAACAGGGGTATGCAGAGTGGATCTAGGGGCTCCATTGTGAACTAAAACAATGATAACTAACCTGAACAACAGTATACAAGGCATATTGACATTTGGGAGAGACATACAGCGAGGCATACAGTAATCACAGGTGTTGAATTGGGAAAGCTAGCTAAAAACAGTAGGCGAGGCTAATCAGCTAGCACAACAAACAGCAGGTAAAATGGCGTTGACTAGGCAACTGGGCCGACAGATAAACAAACAAGCAGAATGGAGTACCGTGATTAATGGACAGTCCAGCGTCGTCAGCTATGTAGCCAAGAGATCAGTGTCCAGGGGGCAGCGGTGGATGGGCAGGGAAGCTGGGCTGGCGAGTGTTATCCAGGTTTTTAAAAACTAACAATGACTAAATAGCTTGTAGCTAGTTAGCTGGTTAGCGTCTGGAGGTTCTTGAGTGTGTCATAAAAAATAAAATAAAATTAAAGGTGATAGCGATTCCGTATCACAGTGGGTGAGGCAGGTTTCCGGAAGGTATAAACAAAATAAAAATCAAAGAGAGATAGAAAGTAAATGGGTTCAGAGTGTTTGGAATGCAGTGAGCCAGATGGTTGGGCAGGCCTGTGCTAACAAGCTAACAGTTCGTAGGCCCGGCTAGACAAGCTAGCCGTTAGCAGGCCGAATTAGCAAGCAGGGAGATAGCGAGGCTAGAGAGCTAACCTTTGGGGGACGTCGCGATGGGGTGAGTCTGTTTATTCCTCTTCTTGCGGTGACATCGACAGACCGGTCGTGGGCCCGGGTAATTGTAGCCCAGGAGTATGCTACAGGAGCTCTAGTGCGCTGGGTGAGCTGGAGACACAGCGTTTCAGAAAGCTCGCGGGCCTTGGCCAGCAGATGGATCTTTGGCGATGTCGCAACGAAAAAGCCTGTTGAAACCACCTCGGACGATTATGTCGGCGGACCAGTCGTGATGGATCGGCGGGGCTCCGTGTCGGCAGTAAAGGGTCCAGGCCAATTGGCAAAAGAGGTATTGTTGGGCCTCTTCGGCTAGTCGGGAGATGGGCTTAGCTCAAGGCTAACTGTAGCTTGTTTTAGGACAGAGACGTTAGCCAGGGTAGCCACTCGGATTGCAGCTAGCTAGTTGCGATGATCGGTGTAAAGGTTCAGAGCTATGTAGGAATCCGGAGATGTGGTAGAGAAAGAGCAGTCTGATATGCTCTGGGTTGATGTCGCGCTGGTGTCCTAGTTAGCTTTGAAGACCGCTAGCAATGGCTAACTGAGTACGAGCTAGTAGCTAGTTAGCTGGCTAGCTTCTGATGGTGGTTCCGGTAACAGACTGGAGCTATAGGTAACAGACTCGAGGTATAGGTAACAGACTGGAGGTATAGGTAACAGACTGGAGTATAGGTAACAGACTGGAGTATAGGTAACAGACTGGAGCTATAGGTAACAGACTAGAGATATAGGTAACAGACTGGAGTATAGGTAACAGACTGGAGCTATATGTAACACACTGGAGCTATAGGTAACAGACTGGTGTATAGGTAACAGACTGGAGGTATAGGTAACAGACTGGAGGTATAGGTAACAGACTGGAGATATAGGTAACAGACTGGAGCTATAGGTAACAGACTGGAGGTATAGGTAACAGACTGGAGGCATAGGTAACAGACTGGAGATATAGGTAACAGACTAGAGCTATAGGTAACAGACTGGAGGTATAGGTAACAGACTGGAGCTATAGGTAACACACTGGAGCTATAGGTAACAGACTGGAGTATAGGTAACAGACTGGAGGTATAGGTAACAGACTGGAGATATAGGTAACACACTGGAGCTATAGGTAACAGACTGGAGCTATAGGTAACAGACTGGAGATATAGGTAACACACTGGAGCTATAGGTAACAGACTGGAGTATAGGTAACAGACTGGAGGTATAGGTAACAGACTGGAGATATAGGTAACACACTGGAGCTATAGGTAACAGACTGGAGCTATAGGTAACAGACTGGAGTCAGGAGATAGGGCACTATAGACTGGAGCTATAGGTAACAGACTGGAGTCAGGAGATGGGGCACTAGAGACTGGAGCTATAGGTAACAGACTGGAGTCAGGAGATAGGGCACTATAGACTGGAGCTATAGGTAACAGACTGGAGTCAGGAGATCGGGCACTAGAGACTGGAGCTATAGGTAACAGACTGGAGTCAGGAGATAGGGCACTAGAGACTGGAGCTGTAGGTAACAGACTGGAGTCAGGAGATAGGGCACTCGAGACTGGAGCTATAGGTAACAGACTGGAGTCAGGAGATCTGGCACTAGAGACTGGAGCTATAGGTAACAGACTGGAGTCAGGAGATAGGGCACTAGAGACTGGAGCTATAGGTAACAGACTGGAGTCAGGAGATAGGGCACTAGAGACTGGAGCTATAGGTAACAGACTGGAGTCCGGAGATATGGCACTATAGACTGGAGCTGTAGGTAACAGACTGGAGTCAGGAGATAGGGCACTAGAGACTGGAGCTATAGGTAACAGACTGGAGTCAGGAGATAGGGCACTAGAGACTGGAGCTATAGGTAACAGACTGGAGTCAGGAGATAGGGCACTAGAGACTGGAGCTATAGGTAACAGACTGGAGTCAGGAGATAGGGCACTAGAGACTGGAGCTATAGGTAACAGACTGGAGTCAGGAGATAGGGCACTAGAGACTGGAGCTATAGGTAACAGACTGGAGTCAGGAGATAGGGCACTAGAGACTGGAGCTATAGGTAACAGACTGGAGTCAGGAGATAGGGCACTAGAGACTGGAGCTATAGGTAACAGACTGGAGTCAGGAGATAGGGCACTAGAGACTGGAGCTATAGGTAACAGACTGGAGTCAGGAGATAGGGCACTCGAGACTGGAGCTATAGGTAACAGACTGGAGTCAGGAGATAGGGCACTAGAGACTGGAGCTATAGGTAACAGACTGGAGTCAGGAGATAGGGCACTAGAGACTGAATCTATAAGTAAAGAGACTGGTGCCATTTGTGACACATCCAGTGGGCAAGAGGCAGCAGCACGTTGATTGGAGGCACAGGCTGATTGGCACAAACTTCACTCCCCAAAGCCTCCTTTCACAAACGATGTGTACTTTCAGAAATAGCTTATGGATGAAGGATATTATGCTATCGGGATGCTATCACAGAAAAATAATCCTGCAGCAGCAGGAAATGTGAATTATTATGTGGATTATAATTAGTGGACATTTTGTAGGGGTTGATACATTTTTCATAAGGGAAAATCATGTCTGAAACATCAAAGTGTATATTACTAACTTTTCAAACCTCAAATACACTACAAGTTTAGCATTTCCTGCATTACAGGAATGGCCTCCAGTAACAAGGTGATCAAATTAAAATACTGCATCTGTATGATTGAAGGAAAAAATGTACGTAATCCCCTACTACACCCCTCTTTGGCACTGTGTACACACACACACACACACACACACACACACACACACACACACACACACACACACACACACACACACACACACACACACACACACACACACACACACACACACACACACACACACACACACACACACACACACACACACACACACACAAGAAAAGGGAAATGATTGTGCTATGGACTAATCCCCATCCCCCACATACACAGCAGATCTGTGTAGGAAATGATCTGCTAGTTAGGAGCAGGGAGGTAGAAATCGTATCCCATCCAGGCCAGAGAACACCCCCTGCCTCCAACCCCCTAACCCCATCCACCATGTCTAATCCAGGCCAGAGAACACCCCTGCCTCCAACCCCCTAACCCCCATCCACCATGTCTAATCCAGGCCAGAGAACACCCCCCCTGCCTCCAACCCCCATCCACCATCTCTAATCCAGGCCAGAGAACACCCCCTGCCTCCAACCCCCTAACCCCATCCACCATGTCTAATCCAGGGCAGAGAACACCCCCTGCCTCCAACCCCCTAACCCCCATCCACCATGTCTAATCCAGGCCAGAGAACACCCCCTGCCTCCAACCCCCTAACCCCAATCCACCATGTCTAATCCAGGCCAGAGAACACCCCATGCCTCCAACCCCCTAACCCCCATCTACCATGTCTAATCCAAGCCAGAGAACACCCCCCCATCCACCGTCCCCTGGTCAGCCTATTTGCCAGACATAATAAGTGAATTCCAAACCGTCCCTGGTTCCTTGCTCTCTCCTGCCTGAGCCAGCTCCAGACTCAATACTCCTGTCAGTTTCCCAATTGACACACACTACCATATATAGTGCACATACCATACAGACAGAGCAACATTGGACAAGCAAGACGTAGCATACAGACAGAGCAACATTGGACAAGCAAGACGTAGCATACAGACAGGCAACATAGAACAAGCAAGACGTAGCATACAGACAGAGCAACATAGGACAAGCAAGACGTAGCATACAGACAGAGCAACATAGAACAAGCAAGGCGTAGCATACAGACAGAGCAACATAGAACAAGCAAGACGTAGCATACAGACAGAGCAACATAGGACACGCAAGACGTAGCATACAGACAGAGAAACATAGGACAAGCAAGACGTAGCATGCAGACAGAGCAACATAGAACAAGCAAGACGTAGCATACAGACAGAGCAACATAGAACAAGCAAGACGTAGCATAAAGACAGAGCAACATAGAACAAGCAAGGCGTAGCATACAGACAGAGCAACATAGAACAAGCAAGACGTAGCATACAGACAGAGCAACATAGAACAAGCAAGACGTATCATACAGACAGTTGAGTAGCTTGTCTTATTATCTTATCTGGCATGCCTGTGGGCAAGTTTGTTAGACTTTAGAAAATATTAAAATTGCTTTACTTCTTGGGTTGTGATACTATATACCAGTATAGCAGTTGTACTGGTCAGGAAACGAGTTCTTAAAGATTCAATGTGTATCATTCATTAAGAAAAAAATTAAAAAACATTTAAAATATATATATATTTTTTTTTCTCCATAAATTAGGCATAATGATTATGCCTGTAGATAGCAGGGGGAAAAAAGAGTTTCAGGTGATTTTAAAACGATGGACTCTCCCCTCCATTCTCACATATTTTGTGCACACTCAAATACAATGGGTCCATTACACCACAGTCTGTGTGGATGTTTAGTCCGGTCATCCTCAAAGACCACAGAGGGTCTGTTGGCACAGGACGGGCCACATCACTTAGCCTCACCTGTCATATCAAACACTGATTCATGGTGTTTATTAGGGATTGAAACAGCACACCTCAGTCTCCAGACTACCACACTGAATGGAGTAAGCTGATGGTAGGATGGGTTTTTTCCCCGCTAATGTCTTGGGGTGATTCAAATTAAGCTTGTGAGAGTGTACGGTCAAGGAAAAATGTCTATATTCAAGAAGTGCTTCAAGGTAAATTAAAGGGAAAATGATATTCTACTAAAGATAAGACATCTTTGTAATGTGATTTTTCAGTCTAGAAATGTATTCAGTTACATAACATTTTAGTCATTTAGCAGACACTCTTATCCAGTGCCTTGCCCAAGGGCACAGAAAGATGTTTCACCTAGTTGGCTTCAAACTAGTGACATTAGTGACATTTTGGTTACTGGCTCAACGTTAGGCTGCCTGTCGCTCTTCATTCCAGATGTGTTGACAACATATTCAGTTTCTCTTCACACCTCAGAGTCAAAATGTTTGGCGTTGGTAAATGATACTCCCCATGTTTTCTATTGTCAGTTCGAGGAGAGAGAGAGAGAGAGAGAGAGAGAGAGAGAGAGAGAGAGAGAGAGAGAGAGAGAGAGAGGGAGGGTGGGGGAGTGAGAGTAGTGGTGGGGAGTAAGAGAGAGAGGGAGATTTAATTACATTACCATCCAACTTGACAGATCTTGAGAGAATCTGCAGAGAAGAATGGGAGAAACTCCCCAAATACAGGTGTGCCAAGCTTGTAGCGTCATACGCAAGACGACTCAAGACTGTAATCGCTGCAAGGGTGCTTTGACAAAGTACAAAGTACAAAGTAGATGGAGATGGAGATGGTGATGGTGATGGAGATGGTGATGGAGATGGAGATGGTGATGGTGATGGAGATGGAATTGGTGATGGAGATGGTGATGGTGATGGTGATGGAGATGGTGATGGAGATGGTGATGGTGATGGAGATGGAATTGGTGATGGAGATGGTGATGGAGCTGGTGATGGAGATGTAGATGGTGATGGAGATGGAGATGGTGATGGAGATGGAGATGGTGATGGTGATGGTGATGGAGATGGAGATGGTGATGGAGATGGAGATGGTGATGGAGCTGGTGATGGAGATGGAAGAGGAAGGAAAAAGTAGTACCAATTCTCTTCTTAAACAGCATCACAGCAGACTAAACCTAGCCTTGTGTTGGTACATCTGCCGGAGTGTCATGGAAACGGTTAGAGACATCTGCCGGAGTGTCATGGAAACGGTTGAGACATCCGCCAGAGTGTCATGGAAACGGTTAGAGAGACGTCTACCAGGAGTGTCATGGAAACGGTTAGAGACATCTACCAGGAGTGTCATGGAAACGGTTTAGAGACATCCAGCCAGGAGTGTCATGGAAACGGTTAGAGACATCTACCAGGAGTGTCATGGAAACGGTTAGAGACATCACCAGAGTGTCATGGAAACGGTTAGAGACATCTACCAGGAGTGTCATGGAAACGGTTAGAGACATCCGCCACGAGTGTCATGGGGAAACGGTTAGAGACATCCGCCAGGAGTGTCATGGAAACGGTTAGAGACATCTACCAGGGAATGTCATGGAAACGGTTAGAGACATCCGCCAGGAGTGTCATGGAAACGGTTGAGACATCCGCCAGGAGTGTCATGGAAACGGTTAGAGACATCCGCCAGGAGTGTCATGGAAACGGTTAGAGACATCTACCAGGAGTGTCATGGAAACGTTAGAGACATCCGCCAGGAGTGTCATGGAAACGGTTAGAGACATCCGCCAGGAGTGTCATGGAAACGGTTAGAGACATCTACCAGGAGTGTCATGGAAACGGTTAGAGACATCTGGCGGAGTGTCATGGAAACGGTTAGAGACATCCGCCAGGAGTGTCATGGAAACGGTTAGAGACATCTACCAGGAGTGTCATGGAAACGGTTAGAGACATCTACCAGGAATGTCATGGAAAACGTTAGAGACATCCGCCAGGAGTGTCATGGAAATGGTTAGAGACATCTACCAGGAGTGTCATGGAAACGGTTAGAGACATCTACCAGGAGTGTCATGGAAACGGTTAGAGACATCTACCAGGAGTGTCATGGAAACGGTTAGAGACATCTACCAGGAGTGTCATGGAAACGGTTAGAGACATCTACCAGGAGTGTCATGGAAACGGTTAGAGACATCTGCCGGAGTGTCATGGAAACGGTTAGAGACATCTGCCGGAGTGCCATGGAAAGCGGTTAGAGACATCCGCCAGGAGTGTCATGGAAACGGTTAGAGACATCTACCAGGAGTGTCATGGAAACGGTTAGAGGCATCTGCCAGGAGTGTCATGGAAACGGTTAGAGACATCTACCAGGAGTGTCATGGAAACGGTTAGAGACATCCTCCAGGAGTGTCATGGAAACGGTTAGAGACATCCGCCAGGAGTGTCATGGAAACAGTTAGAGACATCTACCAGGAGTGTCATGGAAACGGTTAGAGACATCCTCCAGGAGTGTCATGGAAACAGTTAGAGACATCTGCCGGGAGTGTCATGGAAACGTTAGAGACATCCGCCGGGAGTGTCATGGAAACGATTAGAGACATCCGCCAGGAGTGTCATGGAAACGGTTAGAGACATCCTCCAGGAGTGTCATGGAAACGGTTAGAGACATCCTCCAGGAGTGTCATGGAAACGGTTAGAGACATCTACCAGGAGTGTCATGGAAACGGTTAGAGACATCCGCCAGGAGTGTCATGGAAACGGTTAGAGACATCCACCAGGAGTGTCATGGAAACGGTTAGAGACATCCTCCAGGAGTGTCATGGAAACGGTTAGAGACATCTACCAGGAGTGTCATGGAAACGGTTAGAGACATCCGCCAGGAGTGTCATGGAAACGGTTAGAGACATCTACCAGGAGTGTCATGGAAACGGTTAGAGACATCCTCCAGGAGTGTCATGGAAACGGTTAGAGACATCTACCAGGAGTGTCATGGAAACGGTTAGAGACATCCGCCAGGAGTGTCATGGAAACGGTTAGAGACATCTACCAGGAGTGTCATGGAAACGGTTAGAGACATCTGCCGGGAGTGTCATGGAAACGGTTAGAGACATCCGCCGGAAGTGTCATGAAACGGTTAGACATCCTCCAGGAGTGTCATGGAAACGGTTAGAGACATCCTCCAGGAGTGTCATGGAAACGGTTAGAGACATCCTCCAGGAGTGTCATGGAAACGGTTAGAGACATCTGCCGGGAGTGTCATGGAAACGGTTAGAGACATCTACCAGGAGTGTCATGGAAACGGTTAGAGACATCCTCCAGGAGTGTCATGGAAACGGTTAGAGACATCTGCCGGGAGTGTCATGGAAACGGTTAGAGACATCTGCCGGGAGTGTCATGGAAACGGTTAGAGACATCTGCCAGGAGTGTCATGGAAACGGTTAGAGACATCTACCAGGAGTGTCATGGAAACGGTTAGAGACATCTACCAGGAGTGTCATGGAAACGGTTAGAGACATCTGCCGGGAGTGTCATGGAAACGGTTAGAGACATCTGCCGGGAGTGTCATGGAAACGGTTAGAGACATCTACCAGGAGTGTCATGGAAACGGTTAGAGACATCTACCAGGAGTGTCATGGAAACGGTTAGAGACATCTACCAGGAGTGTCATGGAAACGGTTAGAGACATCTACCAGGAGTGTCATGGAAACGGTTAGAGACATCTACCAGGAGTGTCATGGAAACGGTTAGAGACATCTACCAGGAGTGTCATGGAAACGGTTAGAGACATCTACCAGGAGTGTCATGGAAACGGTTAGAGACATCCACGGGGAGTGTCATGGAAAACGGTTCATCCTCTGGGGAGTGCCATGGAAACGGTTAGAGACATCCTCCGGGAGTCGTTTATTCTGATGAATAGGAAACAGAATGTGCTGTATTTATTAATTTCTCACTATCCTTTCAGTGGATTCAAAAGCCTCACACTTCTCATTGCGTGTTCATCCCTGCAGCGGATCCCTGCAGCAAACTGTTAACATGAATAAACAGCCTCTCAAATGGTGCTGTCTAGAAAGACCAACATAAGAGAGACATACACAGGGACAGAGGGCCTCCCGAGCACAGTCTCAGTGCATGCTGCATGGGTAAAACTCTAAGAGGAGGGGATTGTCACCTGGGAGTCAGTTGGTAAGGTTGGGTGGAGAAGCAGAGAACCAGGAGACATTAGACAAGCCAGCTAGTGGGAGAGAGAGAACCAGGGGACATTAGACAAGCCAGCCAGTAGGAGGGAGAGAACCAGGAGACATTAGACAAGCCAGCCAGTGGGAGGGAGAGAACTAGGGGACATTAGACAAGCCAGCCAGTGGGAGGGAGAGAACCAGGGACATTAGACAAGCCAGCCAGTGGGAGGGAGAGAACCAGGAGACATTAGACAAGCCAGCCAGTGGGAGGGAGAGAACCAGGAGACATTAGACAAGCCAGCCAGTGGGAGGGAGAGAACCAGGAGACATTAGACAAGCCAGCCAGTGGGAGGGAGAGAACCAGGGGACATTAGACAAGCCAGCCAGTGGGAGGGAGAGAACCAGGAGACATTAGACAAGCCAGCCAGTGGGAGGGAGAGAACCAGGAGACATTAGACAAGCCAGCCAGTGGGAGGGAGAGAACCAGGAGACATTAGACAAGCCAGCCAGTGGGAGGGAGAGAACCAGGAGACATTAGTCAAGCCAGCCAGTGGGAGGGAGAGAACCAGGGGACATTAGCCAAGCCAGCCAGTGGGAGGGAGAGAACCAGGAGACATTAGCCAAGCCAGCCAGTGGGAGGGAGAGAACCAGGAGACATTAGCCAAGCCAGCCAGTGGAGGGAGAGAACCAGGAGACATTAGCCAAGCCAGCCAGTGGGAGGGAGAGAACCAGGGACATTAGACAAGCCAGCCAGTGGGAGGGAGAGAACCAGGAGACATTAGCCAAGCCAGCCAGTGGGAGATGGAATGAAAAGAGTAATGAAGAAATTAGATTGACAAACAGAGGGAGGGAGGGAGGAAGGGAGGGAGGGAGGGAGGGAGGGAGGGGAGGGAGGGGAGGGAGGGGAGGGAGGGAGGGAGGGAGGGAGGGAGGGAGAACGCAATGTCTGGATGTGGAAGACAGACAGCAGGCTTTTTGTCCATTTAGAGAGAGAATTGATCTGATCCTCTTTCTAAAACCACAACAACGCATAACATGCCACAGCAAACACAAATGATTTAACCGTTAGAAGGCAATACAGCTCGCACCTCTTTGAGCTGTATTCCGTGTATGAAATGTCTATACAAATAACATTTATTAATATTATTAATTATTATTATTATTATTGTTTATCTTATTATACACCTGCATGTGACCCAGTTAAAGTTGTGGTCTGCCTGCAAATGTAAGTAAAGTGTCTTTGTGTTTACTTGATAGCTACCTACACAAATAGCTAGCTAGAACACAGTGTTAAGAAGATACATGCATTCAAAAAGATTAAAAGCAATACAAATAAACTGTGTTATAATATTGGGAAGAAATTACACATTTCATAAATTAACAAAGACTTGACTTGACAAAGACTGACTTGACAAGAGTAATAATGCACTGCCACATTTAGAAATTGCACCTTGTGAAGTCTAAAATGACGATTTCCAGGGCACTACAGTTCGGGAACAACTGATGAAGCCGATATAATATATGAAGAGTAGAAACGATAATGACAGATAAAATAAATAATATGAAAGTATGGTTCTGTGTTTTGCCGCAAATGTACTTTGTGCATCAAGGCTGAAATAGAATGCACACACGCACGCACACACACAGACACAAACACAGACACACACGCACACACGCGCACACACACACACACACACACACACACACACACACACACACACACACACACACACACACACACACACACACACACACACACACACACACACACACACACACACACACACACACACACACACACACACACACACAAACAGCCCTACTCACTCATTCCAGGGCTATTTAAAGAAGCCCAATTAAGTGTAATATTAAACATAATCTGTCTCTCCACTTTTATTAAAGTTGCAATGAATTCTAAAATGAGTGCAGACCAGTGATGAGGGTGTCTCGCACATTGCACCAACTGTGGACGAAGGGTTCTCTTCTTCCACAGTCCAACACCACCTCTGCTGTAGGTACGCGTCAGCATGTGACCCAGGCGTCTCGGTCTCTGGCTTGTCCTCTCAGAGCTGTATAGAAGCTTATCGTATAGAGGCGTATTACCCTGGTATTACATAGCGTTCTGGAAGCATTCTTTATAATCCGTTGCTAAGACAAACATAAATATTGTAGTGAGCATAGTCTGGTAGCGTTGTGCATTCTCAAACACCCTGCATAGGAACAATGAGCCGTGTCAAAGTCCTGAATATCTCAGCAGTTATCATTTGTTCAACTGTTCTTTTATCAAAGAGATGAATAATGAAACATGAATTACAGAAGGAAAATATTGATGGCTTCAATGAAATGAGGAAGGAGGACGTATAAATGGACGACAATAGATCAGTAGATGAAATGAGGAAGGAGGACGTATAAATGGACGACAATAGATCAGTAGATGAAATGAGGAAGGAGGACGTATAAATGGACGACAATAGATCAGTAGATGAAATGAGGAAGGAGGACGTATAAATGGACAACAATAGACCAGTAGATGAAATGAGGAAGGAGGACGTATAAATGGACAACAACAGATCAGTGGATGAAATGAGGAAGGAGGACTTATAAATGGACGACAATAGATCAGTAGATGAAATGAGGAAGGAGGACGTATAAATGGACGACAATAGATCAGTAGATGAAATGAGGAAGGAGGACGTATAAATGGACGACAATAGATCAGTAGATGAAATGAGGAAGGAGGACTTATAAATGGACGACAATAGATCAGTAGATGAAATGAGGAAGGAGGACGTATAAATGGACAACAACAGATCAGTAGATGAAATGAGGAAGGAGGACTTATAAATGGACGACAATAGATCAGTAGATGAAATGAGGAAGGAGGACGTATAAATGGACAACAATAGATCAGTAGATGAAATGAGGAAGGAGGACGTATAAATGGACGACAATAGATCAGTAGATGAAATGAGGAAGGAGGACGTATAAATGGACGACAATAGATCAGTAGATGAAATGAGGAAGGAGGACGTATAAATGGACAACAATAGATCAGTAGATGAAATATGAGGAAGGAGGACGTATAAATGGACGACAATAGATCAGTAGATGAAATGAGGAAGGAGGACTTATAAATGGACAACAATAGATCAGTAGATGAAATGAGGAAGGAGGACGTGTAAATGGACAACAACAGATCAGTGGATGAAATGAGGAAGGAGGACTTATAAATGGACAACAATAGATCAGTAGATGAAATGAGGAAGGAGGACGTATAAATGGACGACAATAGATCAGTAGATGAAATGAGGAAGGAGGGACGTATAAATGAGGATCAGTATAAATGGACGAAATGGGACAGATCAGTAGATGAAATGAGGAAGGAGGATAAATAGACGACCAAATAGATAAATGGACATAAATGGACGACAATAGATCAGTAGATGAAATGAGGAAGGAGAACGTATAAATGGACGACAATAGATCAGTAGATGAAAATGAGGAAGGAGGACGTATAAATGGACAACAATAGACCAGTAGATGAAATGAGGAAGGAGGACGTATAAATGGACAACAACAGATCAGTGGATGAAATGAGGAAGGAGGACTTATAAATGGACAACAATAGATCAGTAGATGAAATGAGGAAGGAGGACGTATAAATGGACGACAACAGATCAGATCATAAATGGACGACAATAGATCAGAGATGAAATGAGGAAGGAGGACTTATAAATGGACGACAATAGATCAGTAGATGAAATGAGGAAGGAGGGCGTGGACAACAAACAGGAGATGAAATGAGGAAGGAGGACTTATAAATGGACGACAATAGATATAAATGGAAGGAGGGCGTATAAATGGACAACAATAGATCAGTAGATGAAATGAGGAAGGAGGACGACAATAGATAAATGAAATGACGACAATAGATCAGTAGATGAAATGAGGAAGGAGGACGTATAAATGGACAACAATAGATCAGTAGATGAAATATGAGGAAGGAGGACAATAGATCAGTAGATGAAATGAGGAAGGAGGACGTATAAATGGACAACAATAGATCAGTAGATGAAATGATGAAGGAGGACGTATAAATGGACGACAATAGATCAGTAGATGAAATGAGGAAGGAGGACTTATAAATGGACAACAATAGATCAGTAGATGAAATGAGGAAGGAGGACGTATAAATGGACAACAATAGATCAGTAGATGAAATGAGGAAGGAGGACTTATAAATGGACAACAATAGATCAGTAGATGAAATGAGGAAGGAGGACGATAAATGGACAACAATAGATCAGTAGATGAAATGAGGAAGGAGGACGTATAAATGGACGACAATAGATCAGTAGATGAAATGAGGAAGGAGGACTTATAAATGGACAACAATAGATCAGTAGATGAAATGAGGAAGGAGGACGTATAAATGAACATAAATGGACAACAATAGATCAGTAGATGAAATGAGGAAGGAGGACGTATAAATGGACGACAATAGATCAGTAGATGAAATGAGGAAGGAGGACGTATAAATGGACGACAATAGATCAGTAGATGAAAATGAGGGAAGGAGGACGTATAAATGGACGACAATAGATCAGTAGATGAAATGAGGAAGGAGGACTTATAAATGGACAACAATAGATCAGTAGATGAAATGAGGAAGGAGGACGTATAAATGGACAACAACAGATCAGTGGATGAAATGAGGAAGGAGGACTTATAAATGGACAACAATAGATCAGTAGATGAAATGAGGAAGGAGGACGTATAAATGGACAACAATAGATCAGTAGATGAAATGAGGAAGGAGGACGTATAAATGGACGACAATAGATCGATCAGTAGATGAAATGAGGAAGGAGGACGTATAAATGGACAACAATAGATCAGTAGATGAAATATGAGGAAGGAGGACGTATAAATGGACGACAATAGATCAGTAGATGAAATGAGGAAGGAGGACTTATAAATGGACAACAATAGATCAGTAGATGAAATGAGGAAGGAGGACGTGTAAATGGACAACAATAGATCAGTAGATGAAATGAGGAAGGAGGACTTATAAATGGACAACAATAGATCAGTAGATGAAATGAGGAAGGAGGACGTGTAAATGGACAACAACAGATCAGTGGATGAAATGAGGAAGGAGGACGTATAAATGGACAACAATAGATCAGTAGATGAAATATGAGGAAGGAGGACGTATAAATGGACGACAATAGATCAGTAGATGAAATGAGGAAGGAGGACGTATAAATGGACAACAATAGATCAGTAGATGAAATGAGGAAGGAGGACGTATAAATGGACAACAACAGATCAGTGGATGAAATGAGGAAGGAGGACGTATAAATGGACAACAATAGATCAGTAGATGAAATGAGGAAGGAGGACGGTAAATGGACAACAACAGATCAGATGAAATGAGGAAGGAGGACTTATAAATGGACGACAATAGATCAGTAGATGAAATGAGGAAGGAGGACGTATAAATGGTAGATGAAATGAGGAAGGAGGACAACAATAGATCAGTAGATGAAAATGAGGAAGGAGGACGTATAAATGGACGACAATAGATCAGTAGATGAAATGAGGAAGGAGGACTTATAAATGGACAACAATAGATCAGTAGATGAAATGAGGAAGGAGGACGTATAAATGGACAACAACAGATCAGTAGATGAAATGAGGAAGGAGGACTTATAAATGGACGACAATAGATCAGTAGATGAAATGAGGAAGGAGGACGTATAAATGGACAACAGATCAGTAGATGAAATGAGGAAGGAGGACGTATAAATGGACAACAATAGATCAGTAGATGAAATGAGGAAGGAGGACGTATAAATGGACGACAATAGATCAGTAGATGAAATGAGGAAGGAGGACGTATAAATGGACAACAATAGATCAAATGTAGATGAAATATGAGGAAGGAAGGACGTATAAATGGACGACAATAGATCAGTAGATGAAATGAGGAAGGAGGACGTATAAATGGACAACAATAGATCAGTAGATGAAATGAGGAAAGGAGGACGATAAATGGACAACAATAGATCAGTGATGAAATGAGGAAGGAGGACTTATAAATGGACAACAATAGATCAGTAGATGAAATGAGGAAGGAGGACGTATAAATGGACGAC
This sequence comes from Oncorhynchus keta, assembly GCF_023373465.1. NCBI lineage: Eukaryota > Metazoa > Chordata > Actinopteri > Salmoniformes > Salmonidae > Oncorhynchus > Oncorhynchus keta. The sequence goes on from NC_068424.1 coordinate 7,393,235, forward strand.
AATAGATCAGTAGATGAAATGAGGAAGGAGGACTTATAAAATGGACGACAATAGATCAGTAGATGAAATGAGGAAGGAGGACGTATAAATGGACAACAATAGATCAGTAGATGAAATGAGGAAGGAGGACTTATAAATGGACGACAATAGATCAGTAGATGAAATGAGGAAGGAAGGACGTATAAATGGACAACAATAGATCAGTAGATGAAATGAGGAAGGAGGACTTATAAATGGACGACAATAGATCAGTAGATGAAATGAGGAAGGAGGACGTATAAATGGACGACAATAGATCAGTAGATGAAATGAGGAAGGAGAAAAATGGACAACAATTTCAGTAGATTGTCAATGTCCCAAATGAGGACCCTAAATCCGACAATAGATCAGTAGATGAAATGAGTAAGTGAGGACTGGCAAATGGACAACAATAGATCAGTAGTCAAATGAGGAAGGAGGACCCTATAAATGGACAACAACAGATCAGTGGATGAAATGAGGAAGGAGGACTTATAAATGGACAACAATAGGCCAGTAGATGAAATGAGTAAGTGGACGATATTCCCAATAGATCAGTAGATGAAAGGAAGTGCACTATAAATGGACGACAATAGATCAGTGCTTCTTGAGGACTTAGTGCTCAGTGATCCACCAACTTTAACTGACCACCTCAGACACATTTCAGGAAGGAGGACATCGCAAATACATTAATGAAATGAGGAAGCCATTAAAATGACATTATACTGTTTTAATGTTTCATTTCACTCTTGTAATACCAGCTATAGCTTCAGAAAAGAAAACAAGTATCCTCCCTTGTCAATGTCTATAATGACATCCAGTATCCTCCATTCCTATAAAAGTATCCTCCCTATTCAGGGCCCTGGTAAATATAGTATCCTCCCTATTCCCTGGTCAAAAGTAGTGCACCCTATCCCTCCATTCAAAGCTATACTATATACAGTATCCCTCCATTCAAAAGTAGTAATATATAGGAATAGGGTGCTCCATTCAGTGCCTGTCCACCAACTGTAACTGTATCCTCCATTCAAAGCTATATAATATACATTAATAAAACTCCATTCAGACATATACTATTTTAATGTTTCATTTCACTCTTGTTCAGCTATAATATATACAGTATCCTCCATTCAGCTATAATATATACAGTATCCTCCATTCAGCTATAATATATACAGTATCCTCCATTCAGCTATACTATATATAGTATCCTCCATTCAGCTATAATATATACAGTATCCTCCATTCAGCTATAATATATACAGTATCCCTCCATTCAGCTATAATATATACAGTATCCTCCATTCAGCTATAATATACAGTATCCTCCATTCAGCTATAATATATCCAGTATCCTCCATTCAGCTATACTATATACAGTATCCTCCATTCAGCTATAATATATCCAGTATCCTCCATTCAGCTATAATATATACAGTATCCTCCATTCAGCTATACTATATATACAGTATCCTCCATTCAGCTATACTATATACAGTATCCTCCATTCAGCTATAATATATCCAGTATCCTCCATTCAGCTATAATATATACAGTATCCTCCATTCAGCTATACTATATACAGTATCCTCCATTCAGCTATAATATATACAGTATCCTCCATTCAGCTATAATATATACAGTATCCCTCCATTCAGCTACTCATATACAGTATCCTCCATTCAGCTATAATATATACAGTATCCTCCATTCAGCTATAATATATACAGTATCCTCCATTCAGCTATAATATATACAGTATCCTCCATTCAGCTATAATATATATACAGTATCCTCCATTCAGACCTCCATACTATACAGTATCCTCCATTCAGCTATATAATATATACAGTATCCTCCATTCAGCTATAATATATAAGTGGTATCCTTATTCATAATATCATAGCTCATCTGTAAATAGCCCATCCAACTACCTCATCCCCACTGTATTTATGTATTTATTTTGCTCCTTGCACCACAGTATTCTACTTGCACATTCATTCGTCTTTCTCCAGTCTTTGCAATTCATATCATACCACTCTCACAGCAGCATAAACTCCATTTTACTCCCTTGTCTTTACTCCTTTATTGGCACACAATATATATATATATATATATATATACACTTTGTTCTACTGTATTATTGATTGTGTGTTTGTTTATTCCATGTGTAACTGTGTTGTTTAATGTGTTGCACTGCTTTGCTTTATCTTGGCCAGGTCGCAGCTGTAAATGAGAACTTGTTCTGAACTGGCCTCCCTGGTTAAATAAAGGTGATCTCAACCGGCCTCCCTGGTTAAATAAAGGTGTTCTGAACTAGCCTACCTGGTTAAATAAAGGTGTTCTCAACTAGCCTACCTGGTTAAATAAAGGTGTTCTCAACAAGCCTACCTGGTTAAATAAAGGTGTTCTCAACTAGCCTACCTGGTTAAATAAAGGTGTTCTGAACTGGCCTCCCAGGTTAAATAAAGGTGAAGAAAGAAAATAAAGAAAAAATACTGGCTATCATCCATTCAGCTATACTGGCTATCGTCCGTTCAGCTATACTGGCTATCATCCATTCAGCTATACTGGCTATCATCCATTCAGCTATACTGGCTATTATCCATTCAGCTATACTGGCTATCATCCATTCAGCTATACTGGCTATCTACATTCAGATATACTGGCTATCATCCATTCAGCTATACTGGCTATCATCCATTCAGCTATACTGGCTATCATCCGTTCAGCTATACTGGCTATCATCCATTCAGCTATACTGGCTGTCATCCGTTCAGCTATACTGGCTGTCATCCATTCAGCTATACTGGCTATCATCCGTTCAGCTATCCTGGCTATCATCCATTCAGCTATCCTGGCTATCATCCATTCAGCTATCCTGGCTATCATCCATTCAGCTATCCTGGCTATCATCCATTCAGCTATCCTGGCTATCATCCATTCAGCTATCCTGGCTATCATCCATTCAGCTATCCTGGCTATCATCCATTCAGCTATCCTGGCTATCATCCATTCAGCTATCCTGGCTATCATCCATTCAGCTATCCTGGCTATCTACATTCAGCTATCCTGTCTATCATCCATTCAGCTATCCTGTCTATCATCCATTCAGCTATACTGTCTATCATCCATTCAGCTATACTGGCTATCATCCGTTCAGCTATACTGGCTATCATCCGTTCAGCTATACTGGCTATCATCCATTCAGCTATCCTGGCTATCATCCATTCAGCTATACTGGCTATCTACATTCAGCTATACTGGCTATCATCCATTCAGCTATACTGGCTATCATCCATTTCAGCTATCCTGGCTATCATCCATTCAGCTATCCTGGCTATCATCCATTCAGCTATACTGGCTATCTACATTCAGCTATACTGGCTATCATCCATTCAGCTATACTGGCTATCATCCATTCAGCTATACTGGCTATCATCCATTCAGCTATACTGGCTATCATCCATTCAGCTATACTGGCTATCATCCATTCAGCTATACTGGCTATCATCCATTCAGCTATACTGGCTATCTACATTCAGCTATACTGGCTATCATCCATTCAGCTATACTGGCTATCATCCATTCAGCTATACTGGCTATCATCCATTCAGCTATACTGGCTATCATCCATTCAGCTATACTGGCTATCATCCATTCAGCTATACTGGCTATCATCCATTCAGCTATACTGGCTATCATCCATTCAGCTATACTGGCTATCATCCATTCCAGCTATCCTGGCTATCATCCATTCAGCTATCCTGGCTATCATCCATTCAGCTATCCTGGCTATCATCCATTCAGCTATACTGGCTATCATCCATTCAGCTATCCTGGCTATCATCCATTCAGCTATCACTGGCTATCATCCATTCAGCTATACTGGCTATCTACATTCAGCTATCCTGGCTATCATCCATTCAGCTATCCTGGCTATCATCCATTCAGCTATCCTGGCTATCATCCATTCAGCTATACTGGCTATCATCCATTCAGCTATACTGGCTATCATCCATTCAGCTATACTGGCTATCATCCATTCAGCTATACTCGGCTATCATCCATTCAGCTATACTGGCTATCATACATTCAGCTA